>NC_086382.1:73266301-73576895 GCF_036588685.1 Mytilus trossulus | reverse complement strand
AGTTTTAAATGTATCAGTCATTTCTATAGTTTTGTCGCTGATCTTGCCTAGGGAATCAGTAAAACTGTCCTATGTCTGAGTTATTTAGTCAAGTATCTGTGTCAACGTGCACAGTTTTTTTTTCGTTTTCTAATTTAGCTTTGAGAGTTGCATTTTTCGGGCTCAGGTTTAGTATTTTCTGGTCTATATTCTGGTGGTTAGTTTTTTACTATTTTCAATTTTGCTATCAAAAAACCCGTTTCACATTTATTGTCAATTTAATATAGATTCGTATGTAGCTCATTAAGTTGTTTACCTCTTACACATTTATGGTCTTCAATCTGTGACTAAATTAAACCGATTTGGTCATCCTTGCAGGATTCATGAGTGTTTGTAATGGCTTGAACGAAACTCATCTCTATTGTAGCTACTTTTTCAATTGTATCATCTTTATTTAGGCACTTGGTGCAAGTTTCTGTATTTGTATAAGAATTGATAGGTTCCTATTTATCTTTGAATTGCTGTGTTTCCTTTGAGCACTTTTCACATGTGTATTTTCTTGAGGATGTTGTTAGTATAAAAAGTTGGTAGCTGAAGAGGCAGGTACATTTATAGTGAGTCCATTTGTTGCACTTACTGCATAAAATCAACCATGACATATTTGTTCACATATAGTACATTTTGGAATTATTTTATTTTGTGTGTCATCTGTTAATGTCTGTGTATTTGTTTGATCATTTTGTTCATTGATCAACGTGTTTTAGAGTTAGCTTCTTTTTCAATATCAGATAATTGTTCATGTTGGAAACAATGTATGTCCGAATCGTCATTTTTTCGTTCGTCAATGCTACATTTATCATGTATTTGGTACAATAGACGCCATTGTATTTGTGACCAAAATGTTGTGGAGTTTAAGGATTGTCAGTTTCATCAAACACTGGTATTTGATTGCAGGATGAAAATGTTGAACTGGCTAGTTTATAGCCTGGTCCATGGACGTAAGGCCTTTGAAAACCGCGTGTTTGAAGTGGTGTATATTTTATTTGCGTCTGCTCTATTCTGCAAAGATTCCAATTGTTACCCCTCAAAGCAACACTATAAAACTTTTTACATTTTTTGGACATAGTTGTTCATTAAAATCATTAACTTATATGTCTTATCGGTCAGGGTTGATGCAAAACCTTCCATTTAAGCCTTGGTAAAACTTGATATGGGCATCGCCATTTTACCGTACGTGTTACATGACCCGTTCAGCCAAAGCTTTTAAAATTTTAATATGTTGTTACTGGAAACAAAATGGAGGTCAAGTTCAATAATGACGATTTTGAATTTTACCGTTCAGAAGTTACGGTTCTTGAAAGATTGAAAAATGGCGTTTCCAGTCATGTCGTTGCATTTACTCATGAACCATTCAACCAAAGCTTTTTCAAATTTTAGTATGTTGTTACTGATGATAAAATGAAGGTCAAATTTGATATTGATAGTTTTCACTTTCACCGTTCAGGAGTTATGGTTCTTAAAAAATTGAAAAAGAAATGGTGTTTCCTGTCATGTCCGTGCTGTAACTCATAAACCGTTTATCCTAAGCTTTTCAAATTTTAGTATCTTGTTAGTTATGACAAAATGGAGGTCAAGTTCGATATTGACGATTTTCACTTTCACCGTGCAGAAGATATGATACTTGAAAGATTGAACAATTGTCTATCCAGTCATGTCCATGCTTTAACTCATGAAAAGTTCAACTAAAGCTTTTCAAATTTTCATATGTTGTTACTGTAACTGATAACAAAATGGGAGTCAATTTTGATGTTGAAGAATTTCACCGTTTAGGAGTTATGGGTCTTGTGATATTGAAAAATACCAATTCACAAATAAATGTACATAAATTCGCTCATGCGGATATATATATTGTTTTGGAATCCTAGCACAAGAATATTTTTCTAAAAAAAATCTTTTTCATTTCAACCCCTTATTTTGTCCATTTTTGTTTAAAGCAGAAAGCGAAATGCTAATATATTGTGACGAGCCTAAGCATTGTTAAATTGTTTATTGTTTTACTTTGTTCAAATTGTATTTATGTATTAGTATGTCATGAATCAAATATGAAAATTTATGTCAAACAGGGGATCATAAATTTAGCAACTGATTCCCCTTTACATATTTGGTTTATTTTGGCAAATAATAAAACATGGACTTTATTAAATTCAGATCTCTAAACTGAATTTGTACCTTAAGTACAGTTATTTGTAAGAACCAGGCAGGTCTGAAAAAAGAGGGATTCATCTTGAAAACCATAAAAGGTGTTGTGTATATATTCCATATCATCAACTATAACAGCAGATGTTGAGGTGAAATGTAGTTTTTAATTCTTAAGTAATGATTAATGTTTAACTTCTATCCCTCTGAAACTGCTGTGATATAGAAAGGAATGTAAAAAGGACAAACAAAACCATTTGATTTTCTCGAAATTTGAAAAATTTTAGTGCTTTGATGAGGGGCATTTGTCATGATTTTTTATCAGGCTGGCATATTTTCTATCATTGGAGAATATTCTGTGTATCCTAATCACAAGTATTCTCATCACAGGTTTCGAATCTTATGTGAAAACTTCCATTTTTTATACAGACATTTTTAGAAGTCTTAATATATGAGAAACTAAGAATGATTTTTTTCTGATATTGAACAGGCAACAATCAACAAGATTTTGATTCCTATATATACATGTATCAGTTGTCCAGCTAAAAATTGAAAGGGACAGGGTGCCAGTGGAAGTCAAGGCACTTTTTAGGATATGAAAAAATTATACTTATTTTGTAAAATAACAATAACAATATCTCTATATAGACTAAGTGTAAAAATCTGAGAAAGTTTTATTTAAATCTATTTCAGATAATGCATATATGTTCATTTCTGGTTATTATTTCCTGTTAATACATTTTATATCATATTTTTTTAATGTTTTTATAAAAATTTCAAATGAACAACATTTGCATCCCATATCTGAAAAATTCCCAAAGGGCCAAGTGAGCTTTTCTCATCACTTGATGTCCGTCCTAGTCCGTTGTTAACTTTTACAAAAACCTTCTTCTCTAAAACTACTGGACCAAAGTTTACCCAACTTAGCCACAATCATCATTGGGGTATCCTTTTTTAAATGTGTCCGATGACCCAGTCCGCCAATCAAAAAAAAATAGAACATAGGGGCGAAATTTAGATTTGGGCTCATCTCTCTGAAACTAAAGCATTTTGAGCAAAGCTTTCATTGGAAAAAACGGTTCATCAGGTTAAGATCTATCTATCCTACAATTGTTAGATGAATCATACAACCAGTTGTTGGATTGCTGCCCCTTAATTGGTAAGTTTAAGAAAAATGTTCAGTTTTTTGTTATTATCTTCAATGTAATTATAGATATTTACTTTAAACAGCAATAATGTTCAGCATAGTAAGATCTACAAATAAGTCAACATGACCAAAATTGTCAATACACTCATCATACATACCAGGATTTAATTTTTACACTTACGCCAGACGCGCGTTTCGTCTACAAAAGATTCATTAGTGACGCTCGAAATTTTGCCAAATACAGTTAAAGTAATCTATTCCTAAGGTAAAAAAAGTCTTAATATTTCAAAAATTGACCCCTTAAAATTCACCTTTATAGTATTTTTTTTTTTATAATTTTCGTATATTTTGTAATCTTTTACAAAAATCTTCTTCTCTGAAACCACTGAGACAAATGTAACCAAACTTGGCCACAATCATCATTACGATATCTAATATAAAAATGTGGCTGATGACCTATCCTGCCAACCAACATGGTGGACATGGCTTAAATAGAAAATAATGTAGTTTTAAGCTTAAATCTTTGAAACTAAAGCAAAAGTATAATGGTTGCATTAATTTCATGCATTAATGTTAACCAAAATATCAGGTACACGACACAGGCTATTTGGATCCACCAATGTTAAAGATATATTTATTAAATCTATTTATTCAAAAAATATCACTTATTATATATTTTGTTATATTTTTAGGGATGTTCTTAATTTAGTGAATGCAAACAAAACAATGATTTTTTTCTACCCAATTGGAGAGCCGGAACAGAGAAACCACGCTGAGAAATTGTTAGTTATTTTTTATACACTTGGACTAAATGAAATATCATCACCAGTCTATGGAAGAAACGAAACGATTAAACTATTTCTTATATCAAATAGCGATATTATCTTATATCAACGAGTTGTATTGTGGGAAATTTTTGAAGAATGCTAACTTTTGTAAGAAAAAAGGTAGATTTCTTGGTAATGACGTTCACGCAGTGACTGAGTTTAACCACTTGTGTTGATTTGGAAAGAAGAGGACCAAATAATTAATGTTTAAAAACCATGGAGTAATTACATGTATTCAAAGTATTAAATTTACAAAGAACTTATTGTGTGAATAAGGGGATTTTTTATCATGAAGAGCCGCATCACGAAATGATGTTCGGGGTATGCTAATTTACAGAACACTGAATCACACTTCGTACCCCGAAAAATTTAACCACATACGTAAAAATGTCTCAAATCGAAACGAGCCATCCTACATATCGAAATTAACGATATGGACTGAGCTACAGAAGAAAATGTTACCATATTCGCCTATGAAGATACAATTGCGCATATTGTCCCAGATGCAGACAATGTACAAATTTTAATATTTATTATTTTTAATTAGAAATATTCGGATTGATCCGAAATATTAGAGGATGTTGGATACGCAAACGTCAAGTTATTTTCGATACGAAGCGGTGTTTTTTGTCGATATTTGGAGGAAGTTACCTCTCCTTGATACACAAGTCAAAAATAAAAACCAAGCAAAAAAAATGAACAAAAAGGAGTTTACTTTATCCACAAAAACGTTGAAAAATAAATGAAATTCGATTTACAACATTGCTATTATAATATTAAGAAGAAATACTTCCCTGCTTTTCAGAGAAGGATTAAATGTAAAAATTAAATACAAAATGTGAGTAAAAATTAAGTAATTTAAACAGATTTATAATATTTTTTTATCTTTTTTATATATATTAGCTCTGGCCTATGAAATTAACTTAGCTATTTTTATAGAGGTTTATATCTGGGATCACTTCTTGTAGAACACTTTTAATAATGTTTAATGCAATAAAACATATTTTATACAATTTAAATAATCTTTCTGAAAATGAAAATAATAAATAATACTGATCATTAATATTTTGTATTCTATAAAGTGGAACCAAGAGCCAGCCAATAAGTTTCTTCAAAGTAAAAAAGCCTTAAAACTCAAGCCTTTGTTTCTTAGTTAAACATTACAGTACTGTCTAGAAAATATCCTAATATTACATAAAAAGTTTACCAGAAATTTTGAAAGAAATTTCTATCAAAAATAATACTTTATTTGAAGGTGACATAATTTTGAATTTTATAATCATCATTATTATAAAATTCAATTATTAGGATAGCTAGCAAAGCTATTAGCACTTGCCTAATTTCTCAGTGTATTTTATCTATTTTTATGTTGAAAGTAAACTTTTTGAGACGAAAATGGGGCTGCAGCTGCTTTACATATTTATAAACAAAGTATTGTATATTTTACCTGAAAAATTGGATACTAATTTCAGAAATGAAATTAAAGTTGTTGGGACAAATCTTGTGCATTTTACTTAATGATCATTGATCATTAAATTTGACTAGAATTTGACATTCAAATAAATTCAATTTTTTTGTTAATCACAGAAATATTCAAAACGAAAAGTCTCTAATCAAATGGCAAAATCAAAAGCTCAAACATATCAAACGAATGGGTAACAACTGATAAATACCTGACTTGGAACAGGCATTTTCTTTTGTAGAAAATGGTGGATTGAACCTGGTTTAATAGCTAGCTAAACCGTTCACTTGTATGACAGTCGCATAAAATACCATCATATTGACAACAATGTATGAACAAAACACATAAACTTAAAATTAAAAATATAAAAAATAAGGGAACAGCAGTCAACATTGTGTTATAATCCTAATCACAATAAAACCTAACAAATATGTAACAACGAAGCAAAAAATCAGAAAGACAAAGCACATTAGAAAAAAGAAAGACAAAAAAACAAAACAAAAAGCTCACAATAACACAATAATTTCTATTGCATTTACGCTTAACGCTGCTCATGTTCATGTCATGTAAGATGCCATGTTGTAAATCATGTTAATAATATGCAGATTACCATCAAGAATGACAACACCAATATCATATGAGAACTAATATTTTGAATTTAATCAGGATTACATGCACACATGGGAAAATCACATGATCAATCTTATTCATTTTCTGATTGGCTTGTTGATAGAATGTTGGCGTTTTGATGCTTATTAATTTGTTGTTAATTAATATTAGAGTCGAGTGCACACGCGTGAGTGGGGTTTGAAATCACAAATGTAACCAATTTTCAGGTTAAGAACACAAAAATACATATGTTGTTTGGTTATAAAAAGATTAGGTGAACAGAAGGTAAACTGTATAGTAGATTTTCGAAACAAAATTAGATGAAAGAGGGGTCAAAGATACCAGAGGGACATTCAAACGCATATGTCGAAAATATACGGACAACGCCTTGGCTAAACAAAAACAACATAAGAATACCAATAGTACACAAAACACAGCAAAGAATATTAATGATTAATTAACACGAACCCGGCAAACATTGGGAATGACATCAAGTGCTCTGGAAGGGTAAGCAGATCACGATCTACTTTCGGCTCCTGTCGTGTTCTTATGTTTTAAAAAAACCGGTAATAAATCTTATTTGGTGAGGCAAATAAGGGAAAAGGGTACGGGATCGTAGTTACAACAATAGTGGTTTTCAAGTCATGATACCCATGTTACTTATCTGGACCTCTGGTCAAGGAAGTAACAATAAAACCCATAATGAAACTTCATGAATTGTATTATTTTCTGCTTCAGTAATATACAATACAATAAAAATAGAGGTTAATTAAACTCATGCAAAGAGAACTATATATATTCTGTTTTTACTTTTTATATATCATGTTTGCTCCTACGAGCTCTCGGAAAATCAAGTTGGTGCACAGAAAATAATTTGGGTCCCTGCTTCGTGTAGGTTATATAGATAATTAAAATCATAATTTCTTAAGTATACACAACAGACTAATAATTAAATATCTAGACGTTTGAATAAAAGTACCTTTTCACACACGAATTTCACTTGGTGCATCATCGGACAAATCTGCTTTGATGCTAGCCTTACAAAAAACACTGATTACGCAGCTTGGTGCAATATGGCAAAATGTTTGGGGTAGCCTTCGATAAATGATTTTATCATGTTTCAAAACAGAGAAAGACCAATTTCTGTCCTAAACTAATATATTGGTGCGTCATTATACTTCATTAACTATCTTTTGTTTGGTGCAATGTGATTTTTTTTCTAATATTTAAAACCGAAAAACGTTATCCATGTGTAATGGAAAGCCTAATCGGTGCATGCAAACTTGCTATGTATACGTTTTGCTCAGCCTACAAAAGACATAATAAACAACATAAAGAATGGTGCTGGAAAAGTGAAGTTAGCAGAAATAGAGACAAATTCACCTTTAAATGAAGATTATACATCTATTCAATAGCATCTACTACAGGAGAACTAGCTACAAGATAAAACATTGGTCTTCTTTTGTTTAATCATAAATGAAAAACAGTAAAATAAAATGTTGCTAATGGCAGTCCATTCGGTTCAGTTTTGTCAAAATAAGCAAAGAAACATAGCTAATGGGTTTTTTACTTGCAAGAGACTAATTCGACCTCATTTAATTCGTATCCATGTGCGCTTGAATTGTACCGCTTAGTTAGAGACTTGTTACGCATGCACAAGACGTGTTCAACTTTAGATAAAAGTAAAACAAGGGTAAACCATTTGACTGACTGAATCGATCTACAAATACTCATTCTTATACAGGTAAAAATAATTATAAAACGTATTGTTATAACCAATAATATGAAATCAAACAGAACAAGACAAATTGCTTATTCTGTGTATTGATACAGACGTATCAAGTAAGAACGTATTTCATATATATACTAAATCACAAAGATTCCTTTTGACGCTTGAACCATTCACGATGTTAAATCGTAATATGAAGATTATGTGTTTCATTCTATTTACAAGTGTTATTCAAATTGTAAAATGTGACAAGGAATTTAGTTCTTTAAGAAATCAGATTATCACCAAAAAATATTGGGGATTTTACAGAGAAATTTTCTGTCTCATTAATGGAAAATATTATAGTGTTAATAATATCATGGCTATTGCTTGTTATCGGAATCATAAGTGCAAATGTACTCACTCTCTAAAGCATTGAAGATTGTGCCTGTTTGTAATGTTTCCTCGCTAATGACAGAAATCTACTTTACCAAATAGAAACTATTGCTTCTAATGAAATACATATGTGTGAACTTTTAAGCATAATACAGTGCATGTGCAAATATAACAATTAAATCCAGCAAACATAGACAATAACAAGATTGAAACATACCAAACAATGAATTTGTGTGAACTTTTACTTATTTCAAAACTTTCAGTTTCAGGAGTATTTTGTAAATAGGATGAACTCATTATAGATACCAGGATTGATATTTTATATTTACGCCAGACGCGCGTTTCGTCTACAAAATACTCATCATTGACACTCGAATCGAAAAATGTAAAAAAGGACAAATAAAGTACGAAGTTGAAGATCATTGAGGACCAACAATTAAGATACACGCAACTGCTGTACACAATTACAAGTCTTGTATCCTCAATGTGGGAACAGTATCCATATCTATCAATCAATAAGAAACAATGTGACAAACAGTTTCAATAATACCTAATTTCGATTCATTTTCGACAGTTTCAAAACATGAATGTGTAATAGGTTATTGGTATCCTTATAAATAAACACAATGTTTGCATAAGTTTGTTTTGTATTTATTTCATGAGTGCGGTAAAAGTTTTTTCACACTGAAATCAAATCTATCGTATAACAGTTATATTATCTAAATTAGGAGTCTGGGTGGCTGAGAGGTCTAGGTACTCCATCTACTTTATCCGGCACTGGAAGGTGCATTCGAACTTCAATCTAAATTGACGAGAATGGTCAGTTTTCCTGTTGAAGATCGTTGATTTTCCAGTTTCTTCTAACAATAAAACTGGCCACTACTATATAGCTGAAAATACAGAAAGTGGAGTTAAAGACCAATATAAAATCAATCATTCAAATTTGTTTTTTATCAAGTAGCTCCTTATTCGAATGGGAAACACACTCCAGTCGCAAGTTCAATTCAAACTCTACTTTACAGATGTCATGTGGATTTACCAAAAATGTTATATGTGTTGCTGGGTCTTACAGATGATACACATTCACATTCATCAAAAAGAAGGTTCTTATTTTAAAAAAATTCTCTAATGTATTGTTACTTTGCGTTTTTGGTTTGGGGTTGGGGGTTTTTTTGCCATGCAAATAAGTATTTCCTTCTGTATTTTTCTCCCCTTCTTTGTCATTATTTTTTTAGACTTTTGCCGTGAAAATACAGTAATCAAATAAGATAACAGTCTGAAAATTGATAGCTTGAAACCCCAGCTGCCATCTGATTGCAACGTTTATGTTTTGTTCAAGATATTCTTTGTTATATATACGGTTTCTTCGAAGTTAAACATATGATTTTATTGATTCACATTCTCATATAAGTAATAAGGAGTTAAATACATGCCTTTTCCAACATATGGCCTGTGATTATCCCATGATAGATCTCCGTCGCCAGGGGAAACACAGTAGATAGCTTTTCATAATTGAAAGTATACAGTTACACCTCTTCAATGATAACTGGGTACAAAATAGTGTGTTTTTCCTGTAACAAAAAATAAAATCACAAAAATACTGAACTCCGAGGTAAATTCAAAACGCAAGTTCCTAATCAAACGGCAAAATCAAAAGCATGAACGAATGGATAACAACTGCCATATTACTGACTTGGTACAGAATATGAAAAATGAAGAAAAAAATAAAACAAAACTCTGATATAGTGTTTACTGTGTAACAAACAGTAAGATAAACACGCCTAGTAAACTATCAAATCTCAACCAAATAGTTTAGCGTGGAAAAAGTTTACTGCCACTTCCTGTTGAAATTTTCTGGTACAAAATATCAAATATGTAGATAGGGTAGGCCGTTTCGTCAATTTTGTGACACTCTGTAAATATTGTGTTCAAATGGAGATTGCAATGCCATAGATAACTAAAAAGTGTTTGTCTCGTTCGTTACTCGGACAATATAGATTAATATGACATCGGAATGACTTTTCTCCCGCAGATAAGTGCAGCCAGTTCAGTGAGTTTTTTTACACAAAGGATTGAGTTCATCAATACGAAACTTATATATCAGTATATAGGTGGTCTTGTGTATCAATATAGTTTAGTTACGAATTTAATTTTATGAGGATAAATGTGTTATGCCAGGTTAAGATTGTCTCGTATCGGTTGTGATATTCTGGAACAATGTCGAGATCAACTGTTAAAAAAACTAGTAAAAGAGGGGCGAAAAATACCAGAGGGACATTCAAACTCATAAACGAAAATAAACTTTCAACACAAAGACAAACAAACACAAACAATAATACAAAAAAACACATTATAGAAGACTTCAGCAACCACTCAATTACAGGCTCCGTAATTGGGACAGACATATCTTCAATTTGCTGGGGTAAACATGTTCGTGGGCACCCAACTATCCCCTCAACCTAAGATAGCAAACAAGCCTAACTTGTGAAAGTAATCCATTAAAGGTCACAGTACGGTCTTTGACACGGAGCCATGGATCACACCGAACATCAAGCTATAAAGAGCTCAAAAAAAGACTAGTGTAAAACCATTCAAACGTGAACTTCAAAGGTCAAATCTATATAAAAAATGACAAAGAGAAACACTTATAAGTCACATCAATAAATAATAACTACTGAACATCAGGTTCCTGACTTAGGACCGGTGCAAACAAATGTTTTAATGGATTACAACACTCAACCTTATTAGAAACAATAGTGTAACATTACAACATAGAAAGACACACTATAAACTATCAATTGCATTTAATGGCTTTATTCAAGGAATAGTAATATTAACACAAGCCATTCTATATTAAACTTTAGATTTACGAAAGGTATACTTGAGTGTAAAGAATTCTTCTTCTTCTTTTAACTAGTTATTAGTGATAGTTTCCGAACACTTTCGAAATTCGTTGGATTTGTTATACTTACATCAGAAGTATTTGAAGAGCAGTTTCGGAAAAGACCTCGAAAATTATACATCTTTCGAACAATCGTATCTGATGCTTACAGCTGAAATGTTGGGTTAGGTCAATAATTTTTTTTCAGGTAGCATCAAGGTAGATTTAAATCTACCAAACCAACTGGTCAATTTAAATGTCCCTATTGTATTGTCAATGTTAAAATCTGGTTGAACAATAGCTACAGGTAAACGGTAACACCCATTGTCAACTCACTGTAATACAAAATGACTTCGATTTGTTTCCCTTGTTAAGTTTAGGTATAGATAGGTATAAATAGTTGAATAGGTATCAGATCTGTTAAAAACCAATCATAAATGATTATGATTTAAAAAAGCATAAAGCTTATGTTATAGTAATAAAAAATTGAATATTTGTTCAAACAAGGAAAACAAAAATATCGAAAGTGTGCACCCTTAAAACTAGGACAAGGTATTCATTTTACTATGGCCATTTTATTATGCTTGTCTTTTATTTTTGCTTATATAGATATAGGAAGATGTGGTGTGAGTGCCAATGAGACAACTCTCCATCCAAATAACAATTTAAAAGTAAACCATTATAGGTTAAAGTACGGCCTTCAACACGGAGCATTGGCTCACACCGAACAACAAGCTATAAATTATATACCTTGTTTATAGTGTATATGCCCACTTCTTTTTCTTTGTATGAATTGGATTCTGTTTTATAGTGATTAACGATTATAACGCAATGTTGACTGCAGAATTCCTATTTTGGACATTTTACTTTTATGTCCGTTTGTTTTGTTCACCTTTTGCTGTCAATAAGGTGAAAATATATGCGACTGTCATACAATTGAGAGGTTTTGTTAGCTATAAACCATATTTAATCCAACATTTTCTACATGGGGACGTATTTGAACAAAGTTAAACTATGACAGTTGTTTTCCAATTGTTTGATGTGTTTGAGTCTCTGATGTTTGCCATTTGATAAAGGATTCTCCGTTTTTTGTTTTGTATGGAGTTCGGTATTTTTGTTATTTTACTTTGTTCCAATATTAATTTTGTTTTTTTTATCCGGTGCATATTAGGTTATCTTGTTACATGATTACGTAGTATTAATGAACTTCAATACTAAACTGTGTGAGTATTTCAGAGAAAAAAATATAATTCAGGGGAAAAGTTTAGAAACTTAATTACACAGACGTTTACCATGCGGGTCGGAGAAAAATGAAGTCAAAATCTTTTTTCATATCTGCTAGACAATAAATCACCCACGATTAATACACAGTTATCCGTCATCAATTTCAACGTTCTCCCTATTGAATTAACGCGGGTTGTATATTCATATCCATAAATGTGCAAATCTCATTACAAAAGGACAGATGGAATTGAATTGAACTCATTTAACGTATTAATTGTTGATACTTTCCAAAAAATGCATATATTAATAACGCAAAATATATATTGAATATATAATTTGTGAAAAACATTTTGTTATACACCTTCGCTTTTGTTAAATTTTCTCATTACTCACTTGTTGTGTTTTTTTCTCAATATATAAGGCTAATTGGTATCAACATGATCAAATTATTAAATATTTCATATAAATACTAAATTGCAAAGATTCATGTTTGTCGAACTATTGACGTTGTTCGTTCGAAAAAATGAAGCTTGTGTGTTTTATTCTATTCACATGTGTTATCCAAATTTTAAAATGTGATATTGAGTTTGGTCCTGAAAGTAGACACATTCTCACAAAAAAATGTTCGGGACATTACAGAGAAATCTCTGTCTTATAAATGGAAAATACTATAGTGTTTGTTATAGCGTTGCTATTGCTTGTTATCGGAATCATAAGTGTAAATGTTTTCACTTTACTCCTAACTTTTGGAACTGGTGACTAAGTGATTGTTCCTCGCTAGTAACAGAAGTATATTCATTCTACTCAAATACATATATGTATGAGCCATAAGCTTTATTTAGTTTATGTGCAAAAATGACAATAAATTCAGTAATGATAGATTATCACAAGAACCATAAACATACCAACCAAGGTATTTATGTAAACCGTAGCTTATTTCAAATCCTTCTATTTTAACATTGCTACGGGAGGCTTTGAAGATGGTGAGCGTCTGTTGTTCACCTTTACAAGACTGATATCTTCAATGTATCATCGTATCAATATTCTGTATTACAGAAGATTATGAACACTTTTTCACTACATGCCACTTTCTTGATAAATTTTGGAAAGACATATTTAATCTATTGTTCAAAAAAAAAATTGTTCAAAAAAATTTAATCTATTTTTAGAAAAAGTTAAACTTGGAAAACACATTTTAACACTAAAACATTTGATTTGGGGTTCCAAAATAAATGATATAGAATATTATGAGATTAATTTTTTTCTTACAATTATTATTTGTTCAATTCACAAAATACACTGTTTGTTAGAGTTTAGAACAAAGAATATAAATGTATTCTCAGTGTTTAAAAGTGAGCTTAGAAATAAGCTCGTTCTACAAAACATTTTTTTTAACCATGAAAGAAAGGGAATATTAGGGGAAATATTTACGAATATTTGAATTGTTTGAACTGATAACATGGTTAGTAATGTTATCATTATGTCTTAATTAATTTATTATCTAATTTTGTATTTATTTATGATGCTTGATAGACGTTTATTACAATATTTATATTATCATCTGGTTCGAGGCATATACATTACAAAAAAGCATAGTTGATCTTTGATTACCGTACGACTATTATTCTTTCAAATAATAGCTGTCTTATCTGAATAATGATATAGATCTTTTTCAATATTGATTGAAAAAAATCTTTATCCGGAAACACATGGAAACTGATAAAAGTCATCCCAAACTCGGATGAACTATGAAATTCCGAAAATAACGCCAGATGATATAAATACTTTTATATAGCTGGATTAGCATTATTCATCTATTGATGTAATATTCATAATATTTTGTAAGCAACTAACAATATGCAGTTTACTACCTGAAGAATCCCTGAATTTCTGTTACTAATGAAACAGGGACCTTCACTGAGATAGCTGTGTCAGTGGAGTAATTGTTAACAGCGAGCAATGCTGTTGTTGAAAAAGATAAATTAAGAAATATTCTTTATGTAGTATCTTTTGATAAGAAACAATATGACAAAGACGTTCAATGGAATCTAAGTTCTTGCAATTTCGACAGTATACATTCACATGGATATATGATCATTTATTCGCGTCCTTTTAAATAATCCTTATGTAAGCGTTAGTTGTGTATTCATTTTATACGTGGCGGGAAACTGTTTTTTTTTTATATTTACAGGCAAATGTGGATAAAAGTAATTGAAAAATGAAATGAATGATGTTTTAATTGTTTTTCTCCACTACTATCTATGCTTTGTTGTATCTTTTATTAGGGAGCTACCATCTGGTGTAAAGGGGCAAGTATAATATTTAAAAAAAATCGTAAGGGTTCTGCAGAACCCAGTGTCGTATATTTTTGCTGTTTATCACAGGCTCATCAGAAATACGGGTTAAATTATATTACTCTCAATAATATCTTTTGTTTGTAAGAAGCTTCTGTCCATGTTTGGTAAATAACTAGGATAGTTTAATTTATGTAAAGATGTAAGAATCTAATAAACGTTTTTTTTTTCTTCAAAAAACTGCCGGATGTATGTTATGGTATCTGGAAGTAAAACGACGGCCGTTTATAAGTAACATACGAAAAAACAGGTAAAAATTTTAATAAAATGTTCTTCCTTGATACTAGCTTTTGATCATAAATAAGCTTTCGTTTGGTACAAATCCAAAATATTTAAAAAAAAAAACATTATTTCATTTTAAAACTTTAACCACAGAGTGAATGTAATGTTTCTTGGCAGAAAAACTAAGTCTATTAATAAGTAAAATTCAGACAAAACCAGATAATTTTACAAATAAAAGTACTGGATACTATCTTATAATCATAAACAAGCTCCTGTCCAAGTTTGGTACAAATCTAGGTTAGTTCAAGAAGGTTATAAAACAATTCAAAAACTTAAACCACAGAATGAATATTTGTGGACACAGCCGAAGACGACGACAACGGAATGAAGGATCGCTATGTCTCGCTTTTTCGACAAGAGTCGAAGGCTAGACAAAAATTAAGGATAGGAGTTTTGAGTATAACAAAAAATTGCGCTGTTATGCAAGATTTAGGAATCACTTTTATCAAAAACAATTCCGAATTTTATTGTCCTGTCACTGATGTAAGTACATCCAGGGTGGCAATTATAATAAGATTAACGTGACATAGTGTTCTATTATGTTGTTTTATTAACTTTTATTACTTTTATGTATAACAGCGGTATACTACTGTTGCCTTTTTTTACTGATTAATCTAATTTTGGAAATATCTATTCGACACGACTCGATTCTGTTACATCCCGTCATTGTGTTTTGGTTCTGTGACACATTTTGGTAGTCTTGTTTTTCGTTTTTGTTAATATGCTTTGTCTGTATGCCTTTTTAACTTTCATTGTTGACATATTTTCTTATTTTCATACACAATGTGGACTGTTGTGTAACTGTTTTTGACAATATACCAATTATGTATGTTTGCTTTGTTCACACATTGTTCTCAATATAATGGAATCTTATGCAAATATTATACAATTGTGAGGTTCAGCTAGCTATAAAACTAAGTTTAATACGCGATTTTCTTTATAAACAATGACTTTGCAAAGTCAGGAAGATGACATTTATTATCCATTTGTTTGATGTCTTTGGGTTTTTGATTTTGCCATTTGATTAGGGACTATCCGTTCTGAAATTTCGATACCACTGCTGGTGGATATTTATTTCCCAGAAAGTATCACAAGACCAGTACTCAGCACTTTTTGTGCTGACATGAATTGTCATTAATACGGTTATATTTATAAGTTTTCTATTCACACATTTTTTAATTTTTTAAAATGCTGAGGCTTTTCTACCTCAGGCCTAGATGACCTTATCTGTATTTTGCAAAACTTTTAGGAATATTTTTCCTCAATGCTCTTCAATTTCGTACTTTATTTGGCCTTTTCAACTTGTTTGGATTCGAGCGTCACTGGTGAATCTTTTAAAGACGAAACGTGCGTCTGGTGTATATACTAAGTTTAGTCCTGGCATGAATGATGAGTTTTTTCCTTACACTTGGTTTTAAATTTTTTCATTTTACCATTTCAGTATGTCGCAATCGGGGAAAGTATGTAGTTATTGTGGTCACGTATTATTCGTCATCTGTGAAATAGATATTCCATAACGTTCGACCAACTCTTGATGGCGTTCGTATTTTTTTCATAAATTTCACCACTTTGAACTCTTAGTTCAAAAGCTTCATCGTATGCATCATTTTTCTATCCAAAAAGATCATGAAAGGACATATCACCGATTGTGTACGTACCATACGTAACGCAACGAGTGCCAAATGAAGAGCGTTGTCTGCTTACCCTACTCACATACCTACTCATCCCCTGGTTTTGTATCGTCATTTCTAAACAAACCAAGTTACATTGGTATAGAGATAGAGCTTTTATGTATAGTCGTCTTATTTTGAATGACCGATCCCAGTTGTATCATTTTGACTGAGTGTGCATAGCAGGGTACGCGTACCGTGTGTGAAGCACCCGATCTGGCTCCTTTCTGGAGTTCAAATAATTCCCTCAGTTTTTTTTCCTCACCTTAATGTGTATCTAAAAAAAGAAGATTTGGTATGATTGTCAACGGGACAACTCTCCACAGGCGACCAAGTGACACAGAAATTTATAAATTTTGGGCACTGTACTGCCTTTAACAATGATCACAGTCCATACCGCATAGTCAGCTAAAAAAGGCCCCTAAAAACAATTCAAACACAATGACTAACGGCCTAATTTATGTACAAAAAATGAACAAAAAACGAAAATTTAATACATCATCAAACAACAACAACTGAATTACATGCTTCTGATTTTAGACATACACATACATAGTACATACCGTGGTAGGGTTTAGCATGTTAGCAGGATCCCAACCCTCCCCTAACCTGGGACAGTTGTGTTAAAGTACAACATATGAACGAACTATAAAAATCAGTTGAAAAATTCGAAACGGGTTACTTTAATAAATTGTGACTTGGATGAAGAGTTTATACCAAATCTTTGTATATATATTAACTAATCAGAGGGATACAAATATAAATACATCATCTAACAAAAACACAGAGTGGACGTGACCGAGTACTTGTATATCCAAACACCAAGAAGACAGTAAGTACATATCTGAGAGTACTCGCAGTTACTGACAGCTCGTTCAAAGCCACTAGCAACTAATAAAAAGATTATGCATCTAATTGTATCTTTTTTAAAGCGAATTATTAAATAAAAAAAAGCGATCAACTACTTTTGCTTAAATGAACTAGCATAAATATTTACCTTCTGATTACTACAGTCATCTTAGTTCGTTCATAGTTGAAGGGACATAACTCAAAATCACAGGCATATCTTACATGTGTCCTACCCAGTAGGTATACTTTCTATTTGATAGCATTTGACATCGATGATCCTAAATTATGGTGACAGCTTTCCCAATGTTGGGCTATGTAATAAATGATTGGACGAAAATTGTATCATTGCTGGTGTAAAAAATACGTCTTTTTAATATTTCGTGATGTACAGCAGGAGAATGTTTAAAATTTACATTTGAGGTACAAAAAAAAGAAAGAAAAAATCTATCGTTTAACAGTTATATTATCTTATATGGGGTCTGCATGGGTGGCTGAGAGGTCTAATAGTTCATCTACTGTATCACTGGTACGTGAATGGTGCGTTCGAAATGAAATAGGAAAGATGAAAAAAAGTTGGGGTTTGTTTTGGTTTTTGGTTTTTTTTTTGGGGGGGGGGGTCTTTTGCCGTGCAAACTCCTATTATATTTTTTCTGATTTATTTCATTCTGTTATTATTTATTGTCAGACTTGAGCCGTCCAATTAACAGATATAAAATATGATAAAAGTCGGAGATAGTTTGGAACGCATGTTGTCATCTAAATGCAACCGATATGTTATGTTCAAAATATTTTTTATCATACATACGGTTCTTTCGAAGAAAAACATACGATTTTATTTATGCACACAAATATAATTAATGGCCTTATCTGCCCTTGGAAATGAATGGTTGAGTTTTTTTTCTCTCTGCTCGACCTGCCTGATATTTTCAACTTAAACATGGTGAAACAGTGAATTTTTCTGAAACCAACACATAACATACTTACTTTGATAGTAATGAATAAAGGTAATGAGTGAAAAACAAAATACTCGTAAGCGTGAAAGAGAAATAGAGACAGAAACTTTTAATAGTAAACAAACCACAGGTATAAAAATGGCGGATACTAACATGACGGAGACAGAGAGCTCACTCGAACAAAACCTCGGTGAATACTCTGAGGATCAAACATTCAACAACAAACGTCTAAGTGGCATAGTAGGCATACAACAAACATTAAACAGTCTTATAATAAAATTTGAAAACCAAAATGAAGAAATACATGGTATTAAAAGTGACATATACGCCAAAGATGGCATTGAAGACAGACTTCAAGTTGTGGCAACAGAAACTGAAGACCAAACAACTATGATAGCCGAAGTCAGAAATCAAAATACAAAACTGACAACGGAATTAAATCTAATGAAGTCATACGTGGTACATTTAGAAACTAGACTCGATTGTCAACAAAGTCAAATAGCAAACCTGGTTGAACGCAGCATGAGGGAAAATGCTATAGTAATAGGGGTTCATGAACGAAATGACGAAAACGTAATAGCGGAATTAAAATTGATTTTCAAAAATGTTTTGAAAATAACTGAAAATATTAAAATTGACCGAGCCCACAGAATAGGGACCCAGACAAATAAAAAGAGCACCCGTCCTATAGTTGTTAAATTCCATGACTACAATGACCGGGAGCATGTCATAAACACTGCACGAACAATAGGCAAACAAAACAAAGAGTTACTAAATGGCATATACATAACTCCACAGTTTCCAGACGATATGCGTGAAAACAGAAAAAGACTAGTACAAAAACAAAAGGAGTACAAAGAAGTAGATGTAGGCACAAAAATTAAAGGAAACAGTTTATTCTTCATCAAAAGTGGATCTAAATATGTGGAAAAAGTGTCAACACCAAAAGCTTTAGCTATTTTTGATGCCAGTAACAAGTCTAAATTTGGTACATTTGAGCAAACTAGTTCTAATGAAGTTAGTGACAATGGTCATACTTATTGTGTCACAGCTGCTGTCACCACAACATACGGAGAAGTTCGTGAAGCTGCCCGACAAATAATGCAGGGCCCAGTATCTGCATGTACATACAACACATTGGTATATCGGTTTACAGACAAAGACGGACATACACACGACGGGTACGATGACGACAGAGACTACGGAATTGGATCAAGGATACTTGACTATTTAAAAGAAATAGATGCACACAACATAACTATCATTTCCTCACGTACACCTCCATCTGGTACAGCAAAGATAGGTTCAAGAAAAAACAATATTATCTTGGAGGGAGTAAAATCGGCTCTCCGCAAAATGTAAACAATAAAAACTTTAAACTAATTTACTGTTGTTTAAACTCATCTTGATAGACAATAAACATGCAGTAAAGTATGCTGAATGTCATTTTTTCTTCTTCTTTCAGGTTTATAATTTGTTAGATATTATATATTTAGTTTCATGTATTCTCTTTTCAAATCCTATATGTTTACTATTTTCAAAGTATCTTAAGAGTTTCAATTCTCTATTTTATTTTTAAAAAGAGTATTCATTATTCCAGTGAGTTATAAAGAAGCAAATTTCAAATGAATTACCTTAATAGGTAATCTGTAGATACAACTACTTTTTATGAATTTTAAATTTACATACAACTTTATCCGAAATAATTTCACCATGAATTAAAATAAGTCAATAAAATACATGCAGCGTATATTGTAATTTTATATAACAAAATTTACTCACGGTACCGGCACGCAGACATCATAAAAGTAATCATCTGCCCTGTGTATTACTATTGTGATGAATTCGCAAACTTACCTGGTTGTTGCTTATTTTATAATCCGATTGTAAAGTCCAACAGAAAGAAATATCATTCATTCCCTTCATTTATTTACACATTGTTTTACTTTCACTTTCGATTTGTTTACATTTTACTGGGTGAGTAGTAATTGTTTTGGGGTCAGGAATTGACCTATAAATCCAGAATTCCCACGATCATGATCAGTTGTTACAAAGTATATAACCGTCACAATAGTGCTTTGTTATATCATATATGCTTAGGTGTTGTAAAACGTTTTAGTGATAAAGTCGTTTTTGGAATAGTCTATTGTATGGACGAGTCTACAATTTACTATATATACCAAGGTTTTCAAAGTTCACATTGTTCTGGGTTTAGAATTCAAGCCGAGCAGTTGGATACAAGAGAAGAAGAAAGGTGAGATTAATCTATAGTTCTGAATAAGAATTATAAGCAGTGGTCCTGAATAAGGAGCCAATTGATTAATTCAGTATTGCTGCTGAAGAAGCAGTGGCTTCAGAAAGAAGCATTGGCGGTATACAAAATAAAGCATTTCCAGTGGTCCTGAGTAAGGAGCCAAGTGAGTAAATAAGTATAGCTGCTGAAGAAGCAGTGGCTGCAGAGAGAAGCATTGAATAAGAGCAAAGAAGTGACCAAACAGTCCAACACACGCACTGGCCCAAATAAAGTAGATATAAAGCAGTGGCTACAAGTAAAGCACTGGCTCAGTATATTAATAATTCGTTGCTTTTAGAAAGTTAGAAAGCACTGGCTCAGTATATTAATAATTCGTTGCTTTTAGAAAGTTAGAAAGCACTGGCTAAGCAAAAGTATATCAATATATTAAATCCTCCTTGGCATTTATCGTCTGATACCCATTTTGACGCCCAACACCAATAAAGGGAATCCGAATATTCAGTTGATAAAATAACGCTACCAATTCTTGAGCCTTGACTGTATCCAGAGAAACGACTCTGGTACGAAACCCAGAGTTACGCAGTTGCGTACCCCCGGTACGTGACATATTTTTGGTGGCAGCGGTGGGATACAGCAAGGCTCTGGATATATTTAAAATAAAATATTAAAGATGGACAAGTATAATGAGTTAGGGCAACAAATAAGTTTGTTAGAAGAAGAATTAAGCGATAGAATGCAGACTTTAATGAGCCAGGGACCAAGTGCAAATTTATATTCTACCCCAAAAATCCCAGTAAAAGATTTAAGTGACTCTGGTATAATTCAAACGCGTCACGGCGATTTCATGCAAGATACGCATCGTGCCAGTATCGGTACAGATCGGAATGTTCCAACACCCGAAGTGCCGCGTTTATATGGGCCATTTACCACTATAAAGACGGACGACAAAGGAGCGCGGCCAAAAGAAAAGACAACGCAGAAGACACACACCACAAAGAAAGAAGCAGGCACTGAAGCAATGCCGATGCCAGATGTATCACCGATACTGAGGGAGGAATTACGCCAAAACAAGCAAGTCCGCAACACTAATTCCGCTGACAAACTTAGCCACGGGAAGACACGGCGCGAAATTAAGCTTGCCAATTATGATGGAACGAGTGAATGGAGCGATTTTAAGTCACATTTTGATGCCTGTGCGGTGATCAACAACTGGGATGACCAAGAGAAGGGTCTGTACCTTGCAACAGCTTTAAGAGGACAAGCACAAGGAGTGTTTAGTGATCTACCTACTGAGAAAAGAATGGATTATACTACCTTGATAAAAGCATTGCAAGAAAGATTTTCGCCTCCAAACCAGACCGAGTTGTACCGAGTACAATTAAAAGAAAGAAGACAAAAAGCTAGTGAAAGTTTGCCGGAGCTTGGTCAGGCCATAAGAAGATTGGTAAACAAGGCTTATCCTAACGCACCAAGCGAGGTTAGAGAAACTTTAGCAAGGGAACAATTTTTAGATTCTCTTGTGGATTCAGAGATGAGAATAAGGATAAAACAATCTAGACCGGAAAACCTCAATCAAACAATATGTCTTGCCGTAGAATTAGAAGCTTTTTACAAGGCTGAAAGAAAATACGACACTGGCAGAGGTCATTTGCGCGCCACATGCACTGAACCAAATGAGTCTTACGATAAAATGTTAAAAATGATGGAAGACTTTTCAACAAAAATTGAATCCCTCCAAAAGGACCTTGATAATTTTAAAAGCGATATGACAAGGAAAGACTCCGATATCAATATGCCTGGATGGAAAGACAAGATACAGTGCTACAATTGTGGAAGATTTGGACATTTTAGAAATGAATGTAGAGCTCATAAGAAGCCTTACAATGGAAGCAATGGTAGGGGAAACGGAGCAGTGCGGCCTTTACACTACAACAGTCGACACAGGCGAATGGAAAGAAGAAAAATTAACGTGGGAACAGATGCTTCAAACATGGAAGCTGGTGCGTACATTGACGTCGCCATTCATAACCAGCCTACCAAGTTTTTAATAGACACTGGTGCCACGGTTACTTTAGTTTCGCACGCTTTGTTTTACAGAATACAGAAAAAGGAACGACCGGAACTTGAACCAATAACCCAAGTCATTATTTCAGCAAATGGAACAGAGCTGAGCATAGCTGGTAAGGGAATGTTCTGTATAGAGATTGGACAAGACAAGTTTATAGTCGAAGCTTTGGTTGCCGACATATCTATTGACGGGATACTGGGTTTAGATTTTATGAAAAAGAATAATTGTAAAATAGATTTACAACAGGAAACCCTTCAATGCAAAAGTAACACATATCCTATGGCGTTTTCTGGCAAAATAGGCTGTTACAGAATTTCAGCCGCAGAGGATATCAGTATACCACCAGGAACAGAAGCTTTTGCACGTGGTAGGATTAATGACTATGATACGTTAACCAGTAAACTGCAGATAGGCATTATTGAGCCATGCGAGAAGTTTGTAAAAAGGGACAACGCTTTACTGGCAAAGACCTTGGTTGAAGCACGAGAACATGTGCCAATTAGATTGCTAAATGTTTCAAATAATGTAACAACAATACGAGCCGGAACCATTGTTGGAGAAATAAGTCCAGTAGAAGATGTAATCACCATGACTGGAAACACCAGTAAAGAACACAAAATTCCTAAATTGGACAACGAACTGCAGAAGCTGGTCAATGAAGCAAGTTCCCATTTGACCGAGAAGCAGAGACATCAAGTTACTAACTGTTTGAAGCAATACAAGTCGCTGTTTGCGTTGTCCGATAACGATCTCGGATGTACTAGTATTGTACGCCATCGCATCAACACCGGAACAAACTATCCTGTCAAACAACCACCTCGGCGGACACCGGTAGCCATGCGCGACGAAATTGACAAACATATTGACAATATGTTAGAACGGGGCGTGATCGAGCCGTCTGAAGGGCCATGGTAATCAGGGATTGTACTTGTTAAAAAGAAGGACGGGTCGACTCGTTTCTGTGTCGATTATCGTCGACTCAATGACCTTACGGTAAAAGACGCGTATCCGTTACCTCGAATAGACGATTCATTGGAGCAGCTAGCTGGCAACAAGTGGTTCTCAACTTTAGACCTTTGCTCAGGTTATTGGCAGGTAGAGGTAGAAGATAGTGACCGCCCTAAAACTGCGTTCGCGACACGGCGTGGACTTTTCCAATTTCGTAAAATGCCGTTTGGACTTGCATGTGCGCCGGCAACATTTGAGCGATTAATGGAAAGAGTTATGGCTGGACTACAGTGGAACATTTGCTTGGTGTATTTGGATGACATAATTGTAGTCGGCAGAAATTTTGAAGAGATGTTAACTAATTTGCGACAAGTTTTTGATAGATTGATTGACGCCGGGTTAAAGTTAAAACCCAAAAAGTGTTCGTTGTTCGCAAAATCAGTGTCCTTCCTTGGACATGTAATAAGTGAGGATGGTGTTGCAACGGATCCACAAAAGGTGGAGGTTATTAAGCAATGGTCAGAACCGAAAGATGTAAGCGAGTTGCGCTCATTTCTCGGCCTGTGCGGATATTATAGGAGATACATAGAAAATTTTGCAGGCATTGCAAAATGTTTGCACAAATTAACAGAAAAGGGTCGCGAATACTTGTGGACAGAGGAGTGTCAAGATGCGTTTCAGACATTGAAATCCAAGCTCCTCGAGGCGCCAATACTGTCACATCCAGATTTTTCGAGACCTTTTATACTTGATACGGACGCAAGTCAGTCTGCAATTGGAGCAGTCCTGTCCCAGGAAATAGACGGAAAAGAAACGGTTATTGCTTATGGTAGCCGTACACTTTCGAAGACCGAGCGTAAATATTGCGTCACTCGAAAAGAGTTACTCGCCGTAGTTCATTTTGTTAAGCATTTTAGGCATTTTCTGTATGGAAGAACGTTTGTTGTCAGAACTGACCATAGCTCTCTGCAGTGGTTAATGAATTTTAAGAACGCAGAAGGACAGCTTGCGAGATGGCTGGAAGTCCTTAGTTCGTATAACATGAAAATTAAGCACCGACCTGGAAATCAACACAGAAATGCTGATGCACTTAGCAGAATGCCATGTAAACAATGTGGCTTCGAACAAGACTGGGAGAAGAAACTAGTACGTGTTAATGTTGTTACACAAGCACCACCTATAGAGGTGAACGAATCAGCTATCTGTACAAATGATGGGAGTGATGAAAATAAGACGCTGTTCGTGCTACAACAAGAGGATGAAAACATATCATTGATAAAGAGTTGGGTATTAAATGGCAAGAAACCGCTTTTCAAAGAAATTGGGGAATGTAATTATGCAGTTAAGAGTTTATGGTCGCAATACGAAACATTGAAAGTTGATAACGGTTTATTGTGCAAGGAGCAAAGCACGGGAGGCAAACTACGCGTCATCGTACCCATGAAAGAAAGGCGCGTCGTTTTACAGCAATGCCATGACAATAAGACATCGGGACATCTTGGGATAAGAAAAACATTAGGAAGATTAAAAGACAGGTTTTATTGGCCTGGAATGCGTCGTGATGTGGTGGCCTACATAACAGGATGTGAGACTTGTGTAAGAAGGAAAGGCCCACAAAAACGAAAGAGAGCGCCAATGCAGATTCAAAGGTCAGGCTTCCCTATGGAAAGGATAGCCGTCGACATTTTGGGCGAGTTGCCAAAAACCGCCAACAACAATAAATATATACTGGTGATAGCTGATTACTATACAAAATGGACAGAAAGCTTTCCCATGGAGAACATGGAAGCATCGACGGTTGCAAATATCATAGTAACAGAAATTATTTGCAGATTCGGGGTACCTACACTGATTCATTCAGATCAAGGAAGGCAGTTTGAGAGTGAGCTTTTCTCTGAAATGTGTAACCTCCTACAAATCAGCAAAACCCGTACAACCTCATATCACCCACAATCCGATGGTATGGTAGAGAGGTTCAACAGTACTCTAGTAAAAATGCTAAGTGCGTACGTGGACGAGCATCACACAAACTGGGATCAGCTTCTACCTTATGTGATGATGGCTTACAGAACAGCTGTACACGAAACAACCGGCAGCACTCCGAACCGTATGATGATGGGAAGAGAAGTAGCTACTCCTGTAGATATTATGTACGAACTCCCAAGGGAAGTGAAGTCTATTCCAGCTAACAAGTGGGTATGGGAGTTACAGGAAAGAATGGAAGACGCCCACCAGTTTGTACAGAATCATGTTAATAGAGAAATGCTTCGGCAGAAGCAATATCATGACAAACATTTAAGTTGGAATAAATTTAATAAAAATGATAAAGTGTTTGTTTTCTTTCCTGTTCGTAAGCTTGACCAATCCCCTAAGTTTACAAGTTATTGGCGGGGTCCCTTTAAAGTGTTAAAACAATACTCAGAGGTAACATACCTAGTTAATTGTGGCAGAAAGGGTCGACCACAAGTAATACATGTTGATCGCATGAGACAATGCAAGGATCAACGTTTGTTAGGTGAACCATTACTAGGTGAGCGTTTACAAGGGCTCGAGCCGTCAAATCAGGTATCCGAAATGAACGATCGAGCCCAAGTTGTTGACGAAAGCGCCCCAATTGAATTTGATTTTGAGAATATATATGAGACCATTGAACAAGACGAACACATTAATTTACCAAGATTAAGACGGGAAAGGAAGCCTCCCACTTGGTTAAATGATTATGTTCAAGATTAAAGTAAAAGAAAATATAAATAAAAATGGAGAAAAAAAAAATATGAATGAATGAAACGTGTATAGAAAGTATAACTGTACATAACATTTAATTTTGTATATACATGTATATATTTACAATGAGTTCTCTTATATTACAGATGGCTAACACAAAGAAGACACCACGGGAGAGATGGAGGTGCCCTGTTTGCCAAGTACGGTTCCAAACAGAAAAGGAGTTGGAGGATCATGTTATAGCATGTGCAAAGAGAAGGTCTTCAGAAGAAGAGTACTTATGTGATCTGTGTCCTTACGCAACAAGCAGAAAGAGTGACTTCACAAGGCATCAGAGAAGGAGACATGCAGCATCCTTGTCAGCCATAGATGATACCGATAGTGAATGGGAGAAACAAAATCCAGGCACACTATCGGATGTCCTTGGAGAGCCTACAAACAAGAAAGGCACAACAGGTAAATCAGTGATGGTCACAGGACCACTTATCAAAGGCAGAGTAGTTAGGAAAAGCACGTCTCCTCTACCAGTGGCTACTTCTTCAAAGAAGAGATTACTAGAAACCCTTAAGAGTTCATTAGGACCACAGCCAATAGCCAAGAGATTTACATTGCCGAGGTTGCCAACCACAACCGCAACTGTAGTGGTACCTCCTGTGACAAACTCGTTTCTGATACCGAGAATGATGGATACTGATTCCGATGACAGTTCTGTATCAAACCCATCACCACCGTTGTTCTCGTCATCACCTATGGACTTAAGAACTGTTACGACAACTACGACTGGAACCATCCCAAGCCTTGTGCCAGCACATGTTGTCAGGCCAGTAGTTACCCCTGGATTGATGCTGGTTGAAAGAAGAGTGGTTAGAAGATATAAGGAAAACGGAAAAGATGTGGAGGAAACTGAAATCTGGAAAAGATGAAGTGACATTTGATATAATAAGCATATAAATACCATAGCCAGGAAGGCTTGACTGAATTATTCAGTGATCAGTCCAACGGGATACGTTTTCAGATTGCTCTATCGTGTGATTTATTTGCAAGTGAGTGTTCGCGAAGAACAGACAATACAGATATTTAGTTACTTGTTAAAGGAAAAAGATTTCCAAGAAATTATGAAAACTTTTGTGTTTTATTGTTTATATATAATGCCTTGTTTCTTTGAATATATAACAATGATGTCCGTCGGATGGGGACGTTAAATCCGAGGCCCCGTGTTCAGGGAGTCCCACGCTTTGTGCACGTAAAAGATCCTTATCAACAAGCTCTTTGAGTGGTCCATAAGTGGCCGGTTGATAGGCAAAATTATTTCATACAATATTTTGGCTTTGTGATGTTTTCAGTGGCTTTTAAATTATGTACTATTTGGCTTGTTGGTTTTTATGGTCAAAATTACTTGTTCAAAAATCTGTCAGCATGCATATTTGAAATACAGATGGAAAATGAATTAAGGGTTCTTAGGATAAAGTTAACTCCTAAAGTTGATGCCCATGTTAAGTAATAGAAAAACAGTTGAGTGGGAATCTTGTCATGTCGGGTAGATTATACATCTACGAGTTGTTCTAGTGGTTAGTTACTGAATAAGTAACAGTTGTTTTAGTGATTAGTTACTGAAGAAGTAACAGTTGTTTACTGATATTTAGAAATGTGGTTTTTGAATGACATGGCTCGAGGCAATACCCGGATAGAGTTTGTGACTGAAAAATGTCCACTTGGTGAAGATGTGCTCAATTGATTTTGGTAAATGCCGGGACGCATTTCTTGGAGGCGTGGGTAATGTGATGAATTTGCAAACTTACCTGGTTGTTGCTTATTTTATAATCCGATTGTAAAGTCCAACAGAAAGAAATATCATTCATTCCCTTCATTTATTTACACATTGTTTTACTTTCACTTTCGATTTGTTTACATTTTACTGGGTGAGTAGTAATTGTTTTGGGGTCAGGAATTGACCTATAAATCCAGAATTCCCACGATCATGATCAGTTGTTACAAAGTATATAACCGTCACAATAGTGCTTTGTTATATCATATATGCTTAGGTGTTGTAAAACGTTTTAGTGATAAAGTCGTTTTTGGAATAGTCTATTGTATGGACGAGTCTACAATTTACTATATATACCAAGGTTTTCACAGTTCACATTGTTCTGGGTTTAGAATTCAAGCCGAGCAGTTGGATACAAGAGAAGAAGAAAGGTGAGATTAATCTATAGTTCTGAATAAGAATTATAAGCAGTGGTCCTGAATAAGGAGCCAATTGATTAATTCAGTATTGCTGCTGAAGAAGCAGTGGCTTCAGAAAGAAGCATTGGCGGTATACAAAATAAAGCATTTCCAGTGGTCCTGAGTAAGGAGCCAAGTGAGTAAATAAGTATAGCTGCTGAAGAAGCAGTGGCTGCAGAGAGAAGCATTGAATAAGAGCAAAGAAGTGACCAAACAGTCCAACACACGCACTGGCCCAAATAAAGTAGATATAAAGCAGTGGCTACAAGTAAAGCACTGGCTCAGTATATTAATAATTCGTTGCTTTTAGAAAGTTAGAAAGCACTGGCTCAGTATATTAATAATTCGTTGCTTTTAGAAAGTTAGAAAGCACTGGCTAAGCAAAAGTATATCAATATATTAAATCCTCCTTGGCATTTATCGTCTGATACCCATTTTGACGCCCAACACCAATAAAGGGAATCCGAATATTCAGTTGATAAAATAACGCTACCAATTCTTGAGCCTTGACTGTATCCAGAGAAACGACTCTGGTACGAAACCCAGAGTTACGCAGTTGCGTACCCCCGGTACGTGACACTATAATCCCGGGAGAAAAAAAATCCCACTTTTTTTGTTGTTGTTGACACTATATTAACATAAATTGCACATACACACGTTAGAATAATCCAATATACTGGTATTCTATAAAATGAATTCTCATTTCCTTTTTTGTAAAGTGCGAATATCCTTTCGATCCCCAGCAATGTTGGCGAACAAAAATGTATATATTAAACATTTTTTATACGTTTTGCACCCAATGCAAATCTTAAAAAACTATCCGATATATATATATATGCAAAAACATGAATCCAGTGATATGCAATGCAATCCACAGTTCTATCAAAATACATATTTGCCATTATATAACTGTGTCCCATATTCGTACGTCGGCAAGAAAAGGTAAACAAAATTATCAACAAGAATGTCTGTGTACCTGTGCACGTGTATTTCAATCTGTAATTGGGTCATTTATAGTAAAGGTTGTAAATTGTAATGTTGTTATGTATGAATGAAAGTTACATGTACTTTAATCCTACTGTTAAAAATGCAATTCATGTTTTTGACCATACAATAAAGCCTATACTTTTATATGGGTGTGAAATTTGGGGATATTTCAATCCCTTTACTGCACGTTTAAAAAAAGAGCACATAACAGTGGATACAATTTACTCAAGGATACTTTGTGAAAAACTTCATATTAAATTCTGCAAATATATTTTAGGCGTTAATAGGAAGAGTACAAACTTTGCAGTTTTGTCTGAATTAGGCCGTTTTCCACTTCACTATGATATAGTCAAACATGTTTTAGGATATTGGCATCGTTTAGAAAATATTGGCTCATCATTTCCCTTGTTAAAAGCTGCATATAATTGTTCTAAAAAGCTATTTGAAACAAAAAAAACCTCTTGGTATGGATCAATTAATATTTTAAGGGAAAAAATGTCAGGCATAGAAAAACATATTCTTGAAAAATATTCAACATTTAAACTACACTGTGGCCAGATAGTTAAGGGATACTATACTGCATTGTGGAAAAAACAGCTAGATATACATAAAGCTGGTAAACTACGAACTTATGTAACATTCAAGTGCAACTTCGGTTTTGAAAATTATTTGTCAATAATTCGACATTTTGAGCAAAGGAAATGTATTACTATATTAAGAATATCTGCTCACAAATTGCAAATTGAATCTGGTAGATACCAGGGTACTCTTCGACAAAACCGAATTTGTCTCAGGTGCACCTCAGGTGAGGTTGAGGATGAAGTTCATTTTTTATTTAAATGTGATACTCATTTATTAAAAAGAGAGGAATTGATGCAAAATATATTAAAATCATGTCCAAACTTTCAAAATTTAAATATTGATAACAAATTAATTTGGATAATGAATAATGAGGATCCCAATGTACTATTTGCATTTTACAAATATATAGAAGATACTAAGAATTAAAGTACAACTTAATCTGCAATAACTAAATTACTATAACTCTTTAATATGAATTTGGATATCCTGTTAAGCCTGCACAGATCATAAGAAGAATTTCAAATTCTTTGGCACCGTCCCTTGATGATCTTTGCTGGCTGGACACAGAATCTATATAATCTTAAAAATATGCTTTAAAAATATATTTTCAATAATTAAGGAGCTTGACTCATCTGCATAAAGTACAAGTAGGGACTCCCCTTTAAGCACCGACTCTTGGTGCTTTCTGCAGATAAGTCATATTAAATATCCTTTATTAAATATACTTTGTTGTTTGCAGTATACCTCATAGTCATTTTTTATATTGACATTTCTCCGCACAAACTACTAATGCCTCATGTTTGTCTTTTTAAAGTGAAGATACACTTACCGGGTGCACTTGAGTCAATTTCAACATAGTATTCATTGAATAATAATACATTGCTACTATTTTGAGTGTATTTTCTGTGGTATATTATTTTATTTTATTATTTTTATAACACTGTTATATATCTTTTATTATGTGTGTATTGCATATGTTAATGTTTATAATAATATTGTCTGTATCATATGCCCTCCTGGGGCCCTAATTTGGAAAATAAAAATATTCTATTCTATTCTATTCTATAGTGTATTGTTTTTTATTAATGAATGAAAGTTACATGCGTTTTATTGAGAATGAACAATGAATATAACAAACATTAACATTAATTATATGGTTAAGGTCAGGCAGACCGAACAGAGAGAATTCTCTCTCTTTTTGTATTGTATTGTATATTTGATATGTTTTTCTGTATTTTGTTTCTACTTAGTTATATAATGTTCAACTACGTTAAGTGTATCACATATGAAATTAATAAGACTGTAAAGCCAAAACTAGATAATGGCTAATTATTGTATCAATTTAACTTCTCTTAATGTAAATGGCTTTGGAAACGATTTTAAACGCAAATCCATGTTTCTTTGGTTAAAAAAATTTCAAAGCGACATCATTTTCTTGCAAGAAACACACAGTACTGAATCGTATGAAACTATATGGAAAAGGGAATGGGGTGGAGATATTTATTTTTCGCACGGGGAAACGAACTCTAAAGGTGTTGCTATTTTGTTTAACAGCTCAACAGATTATATATTAAAGGAAAAAATTGCAGATGAAAACGGAAGGTATCTCATTCTAACTGTTGAAATTGATAACACAGATTTTGTTTTTGTGAATTATTATGCACCGACCAAAAACTTTGAAAATGACCAAATTGAATATATTGAAAAATTAAAAATTTTATTAAATAAAAAGTTAGAACAAAATCTCGTTTTGGGTGGAGATTTTAATACGATACTAAATCCATCTTTAGACAAAATGGGTGGTTCAAAATATAACACATCTGTCAAATATACGAGTAAATTAGAAGATTTTATAGAAGAATTTGACTTATGTGATATTTGGAGGACAAAAAATGTTGACTCTAGATTATATACTTGGCGTCAAAGAACCCCGCTTATACAATGTCGCTTAGATTTTTGGTTGATATCGAATTTTTTGTCAAGCAGTGTTACAAAAACATCCATTGTTCCGTCTATAAAATCTGATCATAGTCTTATCAAGTTGACACTGTCAGGCGAAAACTTTAGTGAGAGAAGTCCCGGTTTCTGGAAATTCAACTCGGGTTTATTGACAGACAAAGATTATGTGGATATAGTCAAAAATACTTTATCAGAATGTGATGATAAATATCAAAATTTAGAAAATAAAAATTTAAAATGGGATACCATTAAAAGTGAAATAAGGGGCGCAACCGTCAAATATTCCAAATATAAAAACATGAAATTGCGGGAAAGAGAGTCCAGTTTAAAAAAACGACAAGACGAAATTCAGAAAAATCTCTCTCGTACATATTTAGATAAAGATATAAATACACTTTTAATTGAATTAGATATTGTTAAAGAAGATTTAGAGCAAATAGTAAACAATCAAACAAGAGGGGCTATTATCCGATCACATGCCGAGCACTGCGAAGGCAATGAAAGAAATTCAAAATATTTCTTATCATTAGAAAAACGTAATTATAAAAATAAATGTATTAACAAATTAGTTGTAAACGACATTGAAATATTGTCACAAGAAAAAATTCTAAACGAAGAGAGAAATTTCTACGAAAATCTGTACTCATCAAAAGAAGACCCTGATAAATATTCAGGTGATTCTTACTTTTTTGATTTAAATTTTATTCCTAAGCTAACAGATCTGGAAAAGGATATATGCGATGCAGATATTTCAGAATCTGAGTGCGTTAAAGTTTTAAAAACATTTAAAAATAATAATAGCCCTGGTACAGATGGGCTTACCGCTGAGTTTTACAAATTTTTCTGGATTGATGTAAAAAAATATGTTTTGGAAAGCTATGAATATTCCTTCGAGACCGGAACCCTCTCAATAGACCAAAGACGGGGTATTTTGACTCTTATTCCAAAGAAAGATAAAGATAGAACACTCTTGTCGAACTGGCGACCTCTTTCTCTCTTAAATTTTGATTACAAATTATTAGCCAAAGTTATTGCGGAAAGAATGAAATTATTTCTTCCGAAACTTATAGATCCGGATCAGACAGGATATGTGGCTGGTAGATATATTGGTGAAAATCTACGACTAATTGCTGATATTATATTGTTTACTACTTTAAAAAATTATCCAGGGCTTATATTACTAGTCGATTTCGAAAAGGCGTTTGATACGCTAGAATGGAAATTTATTCAAAAAGCATTGGCTTGTTTTAATTTTGGTAGCAAGTTCCGGAAATGGGTCTTAACTTTATACTCAAATATATCTAGTCTTGTCGTTAATAATGGATTTAGTTCTAGTCCGTTCAAAATTGAGAGAGGTGTTCGACAAGGGTGTCCTTTGTCTCCTTTTTTATTTATTTTGGCCGTTGAACTGCTGGCAATAAATATTCGTAAGAACAACCATATATCAGGTATAAAAATTGGGGATACTGAAATAAAAATTTCACAGTTGGCTGATGATACCACTTGTTTTTTGAAAGATGTATTTTCTGCGCAAATTTTATTAGATTCCTTTAATGATTTTGAGAAGTGTTCAGGGTTAAAAGTCAATTTTTCGAAAACCGAAGCAACATGGATTGGAAGAAATAAATTTAACAAAGAAGGTTCCCTTCCTATTAAATGGACAGATGGTTTTAAAACCTTAGGTTTAAAATTTAACGCTTTTGATGAAATGGTTTGTTCTAACTTAGATACATGCATAGAAAAAATGGAATCAATTATTAAAATGTGGAGGATCAGAAACCTTTCCTTGACCGGTAAAATCGTAATTCTTAAATCACTTGCAATATCGAAGCTTATTTATGTCATTTCATCTACACATGTACCAAGATCTTATGTAATTAAAATACAAAGGGACATTAATAACTTTTTATGGAATGATAGTACTCCGAAAGTTAAATCGGAAGTTATTCAAAAGTCTCCTAGCGAGGGGGGACTGAAAGCACCAAATTTTGAAGTACAGCTGTTATCCTTTCGTATCATGTGGGTAAAACGATTTTTGTCAGACCATGACTCTAAATGGAAACATGTTTCCAAAGCATTCTTCTCTCTTTTTGATTTAGAGGACTTATTTATGAGCAGATGTGAATTTGAGTTTTTAAATTTAAAAGCACCTCTTTTTTATTTAGAAGTGCTATCTGCTTGGAAACGTTTCAAGGGTATTTTGATCCCGTTAAATGCATTTCATGTTAGAAAAGAATTTATTTGGTTCAATCCGTTTATCAAGGTTAACAGAACGAGTATTTTTTACAGATCTTGGTACACGAAAGGCATAAGGTTCATTAATGATATTGTAGATGATAAAGGCGAATTTTTGTCTCATGACGCTATTAACAAAAAATATAATTTGAATGTTACTTTTGTAGACATTCTTTCTATTAAACTTGCTATACCACGTGACTGGAAAGATTTGTTATTACAACAACACATATCACCTAAGAGCAACTCTTTTGGATTCGTTTTTGAGCATGAGAATAAAAAAATGCCTATTAGCAAATTATATACTAAAGATGTATATTCACTTTTTATCGATCGGGTAAGTGTTTCTCCTATTTCACAACAAAGGTGGGAAGAAAGTTTTAATATAGAAATTAGTGACGAAAAGTGGAACAATATTTATTCACTAGCTTTTAAATGTACTATTGAAAGCAAACTACAAGCTTTACAATATAAAGTGTTACACAGAATAGTCTCACATAATTATCTCCTTGAAAAATATAAACTTTCTTTAACTAATGAGTGTGCCAGTTGTAAAGAAATAGAAACTATAGAGCATAAATTTTTTGAATGTATAGAAATAAAACGATTTTGGAGAGAATTTTCTAATTGGTGCCATTTAGTTTTTGGAGTAAAAATATTTTTAAATAAAGACAGTGTCATTTTTGGTATATTGAATTCTGATAACTTAGTGTTAAACTATTGTATTTTACAGGCAAAATATTACATTCATTATGTAAAGTACACACAATTAGACAGATTGTTTATATCTGTGCAAGCTTTTCTCAAATTTTTGAAAAGACGTCTGGAGATATTAGAATATTTATATCTTTCTAAAGACAAGCACGAGTCATTTGTCGATAGATGGGGGGAATTTATGGAAGTTATTAATTAAATTTTATTCTCGATATGATCATGTATATTTAATGTATTCCAAAGTATCTTTTACTTGTATCATATACCGATTATTCACATCATTTACTTGTATTTGTTTTTACTATGTCTTATTCGTAAAATATCAATAGTATGACTATGCCATATGTCAATCACTTATATATTGTAAAAATGTATGTATGTATTTATGCACTGTAGCTTGAACACCAAAAAAATCAATAAAAAATAAAAAAAAATATATAATTAATGAAATGCCTTTTCCCACATATCACATGTGATAATGCAATGATATATTTCCAGTCCAAGGAAAAGAAGATAGATAACCTTCATGAACACACGTATAAAGTTACGTCTTTTTTATTGATAACTAAAAAAAATAAATAACAAAACTCTGATAAAATGTATACTTAATAACAGTATGATAAAGATAAATACGTTGTGATATTATTTTTTATTTCAAACATGATATGCTATCATATAAATAAAGACCTATTCCGTTGATATGTACCTTTCCATAAAATTAACATCTTTGTCACCATCACGATTTTTCCAATCCAAATGCTCCTATCACTCGGTCGAAAAAAGATCTGGATTTTCGTTTAAAGTCTATAACCTCCCTACATAACTGGAAAAATGCATCAGTAACATCCTTTAAATCTTCTGAAGCGGACGTTTCAACAAGAGAACATCCAAATTCTCCCGCCATTTGTTGTCCTGTAAAACACATAGTTTAGCAAACAATATTATAAGGTAAGTAGTTTAATTAGATTTGTTTTATTTTAGTTCATTTATATGTTTAGGAGTTTAGTATGACTTCCATTTTTACAGAACTAGTACACATTTGTATTAAGGGGCTAGCAAATACCCGCCTCTAGTACGTGGATGGGTTAAAGACCCATTGGTGGCTTTTGGTTGTTTTCTGCTCTATGGTCGGCTGTGTTGACTCTTTGACATTTTCCCTATTTCCATTCTCCATTATATTATAAGCAAAACTAGTATATGACAACGATTAAAATTTTTTTAAAAATGATGTAAACTTTCCATTTTTTTTTTCATTTTATAATATTTCTTATATCTCAATTATGCATAATTAGGTATTTACCCATGTCTAAAGTGAAATTTTCTAATTTGAATTATAATATCCTTCTATGTGGTATAATTTTCAATGAGATATATATCCACCAAAGGGAGAATGAAGTGGATGGAAACAAGTGTGGGCATCTGTACGGCTTCAGGTATTTACAGGTGGTAAGTTTATCGGTCAGTGTACATGAAAATGAGTGATGTATCCATATTTTGACTATTTTATTTATTGTGTTTGTTTAGTTAACGCATCAATGTAAATATAACGGAATTTGATGAGACTGTCATTAATTAAAGTGAGAGGGTAAGCGCTTTAAAACTAGGTTTAATCCGCCTGTATCAAGTCAGGAATATGACAGTTCTTGTCCATTCGTTTTTGATGCGTTTGCTTATTTGATTTTGCCATGTGATTATGGACTTTCCGAATAGATTTTCCTCTAAGTTCAGCATTTTTGTGATTTTACTTTTTACAAATACATCAATACCGCAAAATTCAAAAATTCGAAAGCAAAAGTCTATTAGTTAACATTATAAAAGGATTTTGGATTTACTATTTGCATAAAAGTGCATATCAATATTAAAATTTAGATTTCCAAATGTCAAAATAAAATAAAAAATATTAACCTTCTTCTCGTGTGACTTGACGCATATGAGCTAAATCACATTTATTTCCTACGACAATTATTGGAACTGTAGATCCCTTCTTTATGTCGTCTATCTTCTTTTTTAATTCATATAACGAATCAAATGACTTCCGGCTAACAACAGTGTAGACCAGCATATAACCATCCGCCCATTTTAAAACATCATCTCGTCCACCACAATCATCCTTCTGAAATGTAAACAAATCTACATGAAATACAGTTTATTACATATAAAATTTATGATTATCAAAATGGTAAGTTTTTTGCTTTGACGCCTTCCTGCGTCGATGTAAGGTTTCATAGAAAAAAAACACAGGCGCTTGGGTCTATGATACAGATTCTTTTTGGTTTTTTTTTATTTATTAAAATATTCAATTTTCTATATTTATAATACATATCTATCACTTCTGTGCATGTCTCACTTAGTTTCGAGTGATTTAAACGACCCAGAGAAAATACCAAATTATACTATCCATACTAAGAAACATTTCACTCGAAACTAGGTGGAACATGCACAGAAGTGATAGATATGTATTTTAAATATAGAAAATTGAATATTTTAATAAAAAAAAAAAAAAAAAAAGAATCTGTATCATAGACCCAAGCGCCTGTGAGAAAAACAATTTCATAGCCTTTTAAGACGTCATAACTATTTGGACTAAGTCAGTATATGAATGAAGAATAAATAAACAAATCGTTGATTTTTTTTTTTGTTTGGTTTTGGGGGTTGGGATTGGTATTTTTTGGGGGGAAAACGGGGGGTGCGGTGAAACCGTTGGAGAGTCATTTAAAATTTAAAATAAAAGTCATAATTCCTGTTCATGATCATCGACAAAATGCAGCAACCAAGTACCTTTACGTAATGCATATAATGTATCTAAAAATAAAGTTTCATGAGACACCATTAAAAAGAAATGACATCGCTGTTGTATTATGTGAATGTTCCGGAATTGTACTTTCTTGTTTATCTTTGATGATTTTTACGGGGACGTGTAGACTTTTTAACTTTATTTTTATGTAGGACGAAAATTGTATATCTGATTTGTTTCATTTGGAACTGTATTTTTTTTTTTAATTTAATGTTTTCCTGACGACCACTGTCCTAAGAAAGGGGGTATGGATAGTTTTGAGCTCTCGCAAACATGTCTTACCTCATCACATTCTGTATGTGCTAACCCACGTCAGGAAACTATAATTCCGTTTTCGTCGCTGTTTGCTCTCAACCATATTTGGTTTGTGTTTATTGTTTACAGCGTAAATCAAGGTGTTTTATTTTTTTTTAATTCGCTGTCTTTCGGAGCTTACTGCACAGTATTGCTTTTGCTCAAGCTGAAAGCCGTACCATGACTGTTAGTTGCTAACATCCTCGTCGAAAAATTGTATCACTGACAATCATACTACATGCATATATAGGGTATAATGAAAACGAGAACAAAAACACGTTCTATCCTGAACGTTTATATAAGTTTATCAACAAGTTTCTTCTTACATCACTGATAGTATCTAAGACTTCTATCGTCACTGTTTCACCGTCTATTACAGCACTGTATTTGTATTTTGATTCTACAATGAAACAAAAAATTATCATAAGAAGAACGTTGACATTAAAAAGATTGATTGAGAGAGATTCTTGCTTGTTGTCTAATGGAAATTATTTAAAAAGAAGTATGTGCAAGACATATCTTGTTAATATGAACATTCATACCTTAACATAATTTTGTCCCACGTGGACAATGACCGACTTCTTTGAAATTGAATCATACAGCGAGTCAATACATAAGAGAGAACTATATACTTGGCTAGCTCTTTCAGTCTTGTTCTGCCTAACCTATAGTCTGATCACACTCCCCGATAAATTGCTTCGTCTAACCTATAGTTTGGTCATACTCCCCGATAAATCGCTTCGTCCTACATATTGTTTTATCACACCTCGATAAATCGCTATATCTTACCTATTGTTTAATTATACTCCCCGATAAATCGCTTTGTCCTACCTATTGTATGATCATACTCCCCGATAAATCGTATTGTCTTACCTATTGTTTAATCACATTCCCCGATAAATCGCTACTTTTTACCTATTAATTGATCATACTTCACGATAAGTCGCTTCGTCGTACCAAGTGCTTGATCACACTCCCCGATAAATCGCTTCGTTTTACCTATGGTTTAAATATACTCCCCGATAAATCGCTTCGTTTGACATAATGTTTGATCACACTCCCCGACTAATCGCTTTGTCGTTCCTATTGTTTGATAACACTGCCCAATAAATCGCTTTGTCTTACCTATTGTTTGGTCATACTCCCCGATAAATCGCTTCGTCTTGCCTATTGTTTTGTCATACTCCCCGATATATCGCTTCGTTATGCCTATTGTTTGATCACATTCCCCGATAAATCGCTTCGTCGTACCTATTGTTTGATCGAATTCCCCGATAAATCGCTTCGCCTTGCCTATTGTTTGATCACTCTCCCCGATAAGTCGCTTCGTCTTACCTATTTTTTTATCGAATTCCCCGATAAATCGCTTCGCCTTGCCTATTGTTTGATCACTCTCCCCGATTAGTCGCTTCGTCTTACCTATTTTTTTATCGCATTCCCCAATGAATCGCTACGCCTTGCCTATTGTTTGATCACACTCCCCGATACGTCGCTTCGTCTTAGCTATTGTTTGATCATACTTCCCTATAAATCGCTACGCCTTGCCAATTGTTTGGTCATATTCCCCGATAAATCGTATCTTCTTACCTATTGTTTGGTCATATTCCCCGATAAATCGTATCTTCTTACCTAATGTTTGGTCATATTCCCCGATAAATCGTATCTTCTTACCTATTGTTTGGTCATATTCCCCGATAAATCGTATCTTCTTACCTATTGTTTGGTCATATTCCCCGATAAATCGTATCTTCTTACCTAATGTTTGGTCATATTCCCCCATAAATTGTATCTTCTTACCTATTGTTTGGTCATATTCCCCGATAAATCGTATCGTCTTACCTATTGTTTGATCATACTCCCCGATAAATCGCTTCGTCAAAAATCTTACAGATAGTGCTGAAATAGAAACAAAACCATGGAACAATCATTTCAACATTTAGATTTAAACAAAGCATAAACTACAATTACATCAGCGCTTTTCCCTTGTACTTCAAAGACAATGCAATTACTCGACATTCCCATTGGACAGGTGCTTTGAAGGGTTTTTAATTGGCAAAATTTATAACGATCATTAAAGATGAAAATGTTTCCATGAAGTGGTTTCCTACTGTCGAAGGTATGTCTATGTTAATGTTTTACTTAGTTATGTACACTCATGGCTGCCAAATCGTTTAGTTCCAATGTATAAAACTTTAACCGAAATAATTCACGTTTATAGACAAGATAATAGAATACACATTATGGACATCAGAACGTTTCTAAACACTGTGTGCACAATTCTTACTAATTTTATCATAACATAGAGCACCTGTTTAAACAAATCTATTTGTCTGGTTCATAACCTCAGACTGTCTTCTATGCCATTTTCATATAGGTGCCAGTTATATAATTAGAACGGAACATTATCTACTCTGTGTAAGAAGGTTAACGCATTTTTTTTTATTTCTGTTAACAACTATAGGTCATAGTGTCCGAACTATTACACATTTATTCAATAAAATATTTGATTTTTATCAGCTGCATATTGCTGCTTTATTTCGTGTTATTGTATCCGAATAGATTTGTTTCTGAACTTTTAGGAACATGCGCCATTTTTCTCCATCTGTTACAATATAACCGAACAGCATGTTCATAGAATAATTATATGAACATTATGAATAACTTTTTTTTTCAAAATCAGAAGATCAGTACAAAAATTAGGAGACGTGGTTGACTGCCAATGAGATAACTATCCATGGATCAAAAGACAAAGATGTGATCACTTCATGGCCTTACAAATTGAGCAAAACCCATACAGTATAAAAAGCTGTAAAACCCATACAGTATAAAAAGCTGTAAAACACTTTACGACAGACAAACACACAACTGCAACCGAATTTTTGATTCCTGGCTTGGAACATGACAATGAAAAATGTGAAGGATTCTAAATATCTGTTGGCGTTCAACCCTACCCCACCTTGCTTTTCCATTTACATTTCATAAAAGAGAAAGACATCAAAGGGGCGATCAAAATCAATGTGGTCGAAAAGATTACACGTGGAAACAAAAAAAGACACATGAATGATCAAAACAACACAACAGTATGGTAAAAAAACAAAACGATGAGGCAAAATGACACAATAGTGTGATCAAAACGACACATGGAGACCAAACAAGTGAAAACAACAGTAGGGCCAAAACAGCACGAGTAGACAAACACACATTAATAAATAAGAAAACTCGAGTCGTGCCTACACAAACTTAGCTGCGAAAACGTAGCTCTTAATGTCCTTTAATGATTTTTGATATTTGCAGACCACTGATCTATGGCCAAAAAAACTCAAAAGAACAATAGAGCTACGTTTTCGCAGCTAAAAAAAAAAAAACTATATCCCAGGAAATCTCAAACTTACAAATCAAAGGTAACTTGATCCTTTACGTCTAGTGACACCCGTTAGATAATTAACAACTATCAAAATCATTGAAGTCATATACAAGAATCATCAATTTACCATTCAACTATACATTCCATTTGTTATTATAACTTACAGAAATTTATTTCAATTTTCACTTTTACGACATTCAAATAACAAAAAAGTGCAAGCTTATGTTTCATGTTAAGGGCATACGATACAGTTTTGATCCTGTATTTACAAGTTCATGAAAATTTGCATATAGGCTATTTTTTACCTGATAAATCAAATATGTAATAACAAATATACCTTCATGTGCTACTTTTTGAGTAAAATGAGGTCGAAATTTTGTATATTTGCTCAAAATTCAGATTTGTGGCCGTAATTTCTTTTTCGAAAGAAAGACATAACTTTTTTGTTATAAAAGATAGACACAAATTGTTTTTGTTAAATAATCTGTAATTTCTGTATTTTATAAATATCCTAAAAAAATGTGCATTTTTTTATTCAGAAATAACTTATATTTATCAAATGTTCATGAATTGAGGAAAACACGTAATTTTTTACTGCATGTTTATCAAAATTAAAAAAAAACCTTTATTTACAGTTTTATAAAATTTGGGTCACATAATCTCCCTGCAAAATGAAACAAAATGCCGTTTGGAAAAATAGGGGTCCATGAACTCGTTTTCAAATTAGATCAGTTTGAATGATAAAAATCAGTCGAAAAATGCATCTTTTCCCGATATGTCACAGTTTGACGTCGCGAAAATAACAAATTACGTTAGCAACGTCATTCATTACCTTACCTGTAACTGCATCGTATGCCCTTAATTAAAGCGTCTACTAGTATGTGACTATAAGCGTAGTTCATTTTGCCGTTTATGGTGTACATGTATGGATGCTCTGCTATGAACAAACGCACTTTATTCTTTCACTTCCACTGAACCAAATAACAAATGTTAATTTGAAGACTGTATGACATCTTGATGCCTTTTTGTGCTGTGTTTCTGGATCGATAAAGTACGTCCGACAGGTTTTTAAAAAGTATGAAATAAAAGTTTTAAACGGCAATGATCTTGTTATTTGCTTCATCATTAACAAGTTTTACACTTACAGTTCTCTTATCTGGAGATCGATTACGTGTCCTTCATATGGAACACAGAAATACAAAATAAATGTGTTTCGGATAACGCTTTTACAACCCAATAAAATTATGAAAAAAGAAGCAATCAGTTCTTATTAAAGATAAGAATGGTTTTAATAGTCATCACTAGTGAAACGGTTTTATCAATTTACCTATATGTTATCAGCATATACATTATTCTAAACTTTTCTTTGATACCTATAGAGCATACAATGTTTGACAAACGATAGCTTATTTTTTGAAAATATTTTACAAAAACAAAATAAAAATGAAAAACAAGCCTATCGATTAATTTTTGCCCGTAGGTGTAACTAAGACTGGTAAGACAATTTACACTAGGATATAGAACCGTACGGTTGAACAAGTAATGCATCGTATAATACATACAAACTTATTGTACAAATGTAAGAAATAGCACTTTGATGATTTCTAGCTTTAGATCTAACGTTATTATTTTTCACAACACCTGTGATGAATGAATTGGACAAATAAAAAACATAATGGTTTGTATAACGTACATTGTACAATGTCTTTCCTTGGCGAATAAGAGTCTACAGATGTCAAAATCAACATAGAAGTGCAATGAAAGAGAGGAGAATATGTTATATTTTCCAGATGGTTATCTATTTAGATGCGTGCTTCACTAACGGATATTGATCTCAAGAGCCTGTCTGTCATTCAACGCAACATTACCGCTAACATGTGATGTAATTCAATACTAATTAACACAAATAATCCGACACTAAGATCACATGTATCAGAAGGTTACAAGACTTTTTTGTAGATGTGTAGGCATGACGAAAAAGTCGACAACGGGACATAGTATATAAATTGTCAAATAATTTCAAAAACTCCCACTTGCCTTTTCAGGAAACTAAGCTACGACTTGACAGAGGAAACGGAGAAGATATAAAATACAAGTAATGACACTCTAAAAGTGGTCAAATAATATAAAAAAAAAGAAGGTGTGGTATGATTGCCAATGAGACAACTCTCCGCAAGAGACCAAATAAAACAGATTTTAACAGATAATTAATACGTGTATATGTGTGGACAAAAAAGAATGTTAGTAGTTGATTTTTGTTAAGAAATCGCAAGTTTTGTGTACTACTTTTGTAATGTGGCATATTGGAATGGAATGGCTCTATTGTATGCTCTCTGGCTCTATTGTATGCTCTCTAGCTCTATTGTATGCTCTCTGGCTCTATTGTATGCTCTCTAGCTCTATTGTATGCTCTCTAGCTCTATTGTATGCTCTCTAGCTCTATTGTATGCTCTCTGGCTCTATTGTATGCTCTCTAGCTCTATTGTATGCTCTCTAGCTCTATTGTATGCTCTCTAGCTCTATTGTATGCTCTCTGGCTCTATTGTATGCTCTCTAGCTCTATTGTATGCTCTCTAGCTCTATTGTATGCTCTCTGGTAGTAACTTTGAAAGCTCGTATGTGAACACACATGAAATTAAAAGGAGCATTGCAATAAAAAGTGACTACGGAAAATTTTCAACAATTTATATACATCAAACTATATCCTTTCTATAAGCATTAAGATAAGGTTCAAACAATCACAGAATATAGTATTTCTTTCATTAAGACATTAACTATTGGCTAAAAATTCTAACTTGAAATTAAAGTCGGTAGTTTTTTGTATGGAATATTGGTGGATATTTGGTTTATAAAAACATGTATTCAAAACATATTGTTTGAAACGTAGCAAAATAAGGAAAAAACGTTTTGAAATTTTCTTATTTCAAGTTTGCTGCACAACTTCAAGTGTTGAATTTTTAAACGAAAATAAAGCTTCATACCAAATAAACCTTCATTTATTAATTTGATTTATGTTTTATATATTATGGAAAGAATTTCGTGTTGACTAACTCCCTAATTTCTAGTTTATCAAAATTTATGAACTCTGACTAGAATATGAAATGATTACTATACTTTGAATATTTTATTTCAAATTAAAAATAAATAGACTAAGAATGTCATCTAAATGAATTTTGCTAATGCCCGCGTCACACTGTCCCGATTTTAACGCCGATGACAACACGATTATGGAAATTTTCAAAATCGGGACTGATCGTATCCAGATCGGGCTATTCGTAGTACCATCTTAAACCATCGGCCACTTGTTCTAGCCTTCAGGGACAACTTCGGGAAGGGTTCTAAATCTTTTAACATGTTAAAAAATCCCCGAAGGTGCGTCCGATGTTGAGGGTTCGTATTGAGTTCGTATCACCATCCTCACCATCGTAATGTCACCGGGAATGAATCTTTAAACATCGTATTGCATTCGTGTTTCCATCGTTTCCATCGGGCAGATTTGACATTACGATGTCTACACGAATGAATCACGAAGCTACCCGAAGGTCTAACGATGGCAACACGACTTCGTGAAGACCTGGTAATCCCGTCGTGTTGCCATCGAATAAAAGTACGAAGGCGACAAGATGGAACTACGACGGCAATAAATCCAGCTAAATGTAAGTTAATTTTCTCGCTTAAATACATTTAAAGTGCCATGCGCGATATGCACTGGTCAGTCTAAAACGACAGTTAAGGAAGACGTTCACAAAACATGGAGTTCATATCATATGACTCAATGAGAACAAGAAAGGCGACAGCGTTGTTTCTATTGATTCAAATGGAACAAGAAGAGCAGCTAATACAGGCTCAGGATTTACTTTTACAAGTAAAATATTATTTTTTGTCAATTTTTCTTATCAAGTAACATAATGAAAATCATAAACGCGCCTCGTACACCAAGACTGCAGGTACACGTATATAGGGAAACCTACTTTTTCTTCATTATTCTGATTTTTTATGTATCGTCTGTGTTGTTGTCACACGAATGTTTACTCCATAACCATTTTGTTTTGCCGCATTTGTTGCTTTCCCCACACCCTTCCTTTTGTCTATATTATAATGATATTCACCTGGAAAGAGCTCTTTTTGAATAAAAGGGATCAACGAACCCATTACCTTACCTTTAAGATAGATCAATAAACATGGGCATAATTATTGGTGATTATTCAGACTAGTGCACACATTTTACAGTTCAAACAAGGCAATGCCGAGCGTGGCATCCCCTCGTATGTAACATATTGGGGACAAATATGGACACTTTATTTGTATATGACACATGCAGTAAATGCTAAATTGAATATGCATATTTGATGCATAAACTATTTTTTTAGAAATCAACCAAAACATGCAGTAACTGGAAATACCTTTAATATTGTCTTTAGAACCAGCAGGTAAAAAAATGAGCAACCATGCAATTTCCTATGTATTATGCTATTTCAAGGAGAAAAAACAAGTCCATCTGCATGACCTTGACCTTTTGCCTTGAACGTAAAAAATGTCAGATCATTGAATGGAGGAACAGTATACCAAATGTGGTTAAAATCTTTTAAAGCATATTTGTTTTAGAGTGTCCACAAGGGTGATATTGCCTTGTATAACAACTGCCACTGTGACCTTGACCTTTGAACTTTAAAGTCAATAGCGCTTAAGATATTCTTAACGAGTAACACCATACCAAGTTTTGAGCATTTTGGTTCTAGAGTGTCCATTACAATTTATTCTACACGCAACTTACATGTAGTAGGCGAGGGGATAATAGAATCATATTCGAAACAGTGTGGTCCTGGCCATTGATTGACAACCTAAATTATCCCATTGACTGGGACAGATTAGATGAACGTTTGTCGGTAACGACTATTGCTCACTTCTTACTTATTATAGAATTTAAACTGTGGGGTCACCAAAGGTTCTTAACGCCTTTAATGATAAAATAATTCGAAAAATTATTCAGGAATAACCTTTATGTTTTGATTTATATTATTGATATAAATCAACACATCGAATTATTCCGAATTAGTTTTTCGAATTGCTTTATTTAGGTGTTGAGAACCTTTGGTGACACCACAGATTCAGTGTCTTTAACAAGTACACAGTGAGCAGTGATTGTTACCGACAAACGTTCATCTAATCTGTCCCAGTCAATGGGATTATTTAGGTTGTCAATCAATGGCCAGGACCACACTGTTTCGAATATGATTCTAAACAAAGTTTTATAAGAATTAGACAAAAAGATCGATTTTCCGCCATGCATGGCAGACTTGTACATACACGATAGGTTGTCGAAATTCTGTTCGTATCATAAAAAAGTAACAAACAGGTAGAACGCTTTTTTAGATCGTTTGTATACTTGTATTATGTAACCTTTAATGGTTTACTTTTTTTTTAAATTGTTATTTGGATGGAGAGTTGTCTCATTGGCACTCACACCACATCTTCCTATATCTATATACATGTATTTAACCTGTATTTATCTTGTTTAAAACGCGTGATGCCTTCGACATATAATTTAAATGCATCGCAAGCTGTACACTATGTCTATTAGACATCGTATGGCCATCGCGCCATCATCGTAATCCATCGTGTATCCTTCGTAATCCATCGCGTAGCCTTCGTGATCCATCGTGTAGGCTTCGGCTGAGATATGAAGCTTAAATACCTGTCTTCGGTTAACCTCGTATGTCCATCTTTTGCTATCGTATATAATTTCGGCACCATCGTATAGACTTCGATATTCATCGTCCTTGCTTCGGTCACTTTTTGGTATTTTGACGAGATCAGGACCAACTTCGTACGAACTTGCAATTTTCGCATTCGGGTGTCCATCGTTTATAAAAATCGGGACAGTGTAAATCAACTTGATTTTGCATTGTTTTCTTTAATAAACATCAAATATAAAAAAAAAAAAGAAGATGTGGTATGACTGCCAATGAGACAACTATCCACAAAAGACCAAAATGACACAGACATTAACAACTATATTGGTCACCGTACGGCCTTCAAAAATGAGCAAAGCCCATACTGCATAGTAAATAGACTATATCCATCAACTTATTAAACTCATATTCAAGCGTATAATTTCCAGTTAAATAAAATTGAATTTTCATTGCAATTTACAAAAACTAAAACTAATAACAGAAGCTTGTCGGAGACATCCGTTTGTCCTTCACTTAGAGGTCGTCGAGTTTAGACATTTTTGAATTAATGAGGAACTTTTCTCTCCTTAAAAAGTGATAAATTCTTACTTGTTTTCTTTTATTCTTCAAACTAGAGTTGCCAGTAATTGTATATAATTATAAGAAATATATCGACTCACCACTCTTTCCAACACCATGTTGTCCTAGGACGGCGATTTTAGTATCTCCAAACGATGACTTCTTCCTTTTTATGTAAGGCCTAAGAGTAGAACTTCCTCCTGTTGAGGGGTCACTAAGTCCCCCTCCCGAAGTCATTACGCGTTAAATCCGGTGTTTACATCATCAGCTGACACAAAACAGAACTTGTACGTAGTAATTCCTTAATGTACATTCATTGAACATATTGAATACACTTCTTAGACAATTATCTTATTTATATATAGATCATGTCGATCAGTGTATTATTTATGTTGTTTTCAGATCCAATTAATTATTTCCATCTATACAGTTTAATGAATAAAAATAATAATTAAGTAATTTCTTCCTTTCTCTTTCTCTGCCAGATCGTTATCAATTGTTTATGTATATTCCAATTGCTATGATATACCGGTTCTCTGTATATAATAATGATAATTGGTTTCATTCATGCTGCTGCCGATAATTATTTATTGAAGATTTGATTGCAGTAACACATCACAGAACACATACTTGTAAATTAATATTCAAAGAGAAGTTTTATCACACAAAGTGTGGTTTTTGCCGTGTTTCCAAAAGACATAATTTAATACATATGTATATAAGCAGATACGCTTCTCCGTAGTTTTGATGTGCGTTTTACTTTTTTCTCTCTGAAATATGCAGTTCGAGTTTGTCTGTAATTTGAAAGTTTAATCCATGCAAATCTATTCGTAATCTGTAACCAAAAAATGCTTGAACAACACATGATTCAAATCACTTGGAATATCTTGGTAATGTAAAAAAAATAAAAAGAAGAGGTATGATTGCCAATGGGACCATTCGTCACAAGAGACCAAACGACAGAGACGTTATCAACTAAAGGTCGTCATACGGCTTTCGACAATGAGTTAATTCCATACCACATTGTCAGCTTTAAAAAGTCACCGAAATGCCAAATGGAAAATATTTCAAACAAGAAAACTAACGACCTGATTTATAAACAAAACAAAAATGACAAACATCAATATACCACAAGTTTTACAAAAATTATTCGAAGGTATTATAATAACTTTTTTTGGTAAATAAAGATCTACTCATAGTTTTATCTAGATTTCAGATTTCAAACAAATGTAATAAACTAAAATTGCCTTAAATGCAGCTCATTTTTAAACGTTTTAACCACGACAAAAGTTGACTGGAAAATGTCGGTCTTTTCATAGAGACACATCTTCCAAAACAAATCTTATGAAGATTAAATGGTAACAAAATATCAAAAAGCACATCCCTGCACTACACTGGCTGAATAAATCCAATGGTTGTTTAACATTCTTTGACGGTTGCAGGAAAGTTTGTATGAGAGCTAGAATTGATTTTGCATCGCGTTTTAGGAATTTTTAGATCACAGTTTCTAAAATATTGAATAATGGAGAAAATTACTCTGGTAAAAGCCAGTTCTTGTCACTATGATAACTAGGATTAACGTGTGAATTCAAAATCGTTTCGAAAGAAAAAATCAAAACGGTTTTATTTTCTACTTTAGCATGCTGTCAATTTTTTTTTTTGGGGGGGTGGGGGGGAAGTTCTATCAAATGATGTTTGTCATAAATATAAGGACATGTAGATATGACACGGCAACTCTATCTCAACAGTTATCAACATGTAATGTCCTGTTGTCGCTAGTCTTCAATTTATTCAAAGTTTTTAATGTCCCTTTGGTATCTCATAGGTATAGGAAGATGTGGTATGAGTGCCAATGAGACAACTCCATCCAAAAAACAATTTATAAAAGTAAACAATTATAGGTCACGGTACGACCTTCTTCACGGAGTCTTGGGTCACACCGAACAACAAGCTATAAAGGGCCCCAAAATTATAAGTGTAAAACCATTCAAACGGGAAAACCAACGGTCTATAGTCTATATATAAAAAAAACGAGAAACGAGAAACACGTATAAATTACATAAACAAACGACAACTATAGATACCTGACAGGTGCAAATTAACATTTGCAGCGGGATTAAATGTTTAAATGGTACCAAACCTTCTCCCATTTATTGAGACAATAGTATAACATCACAACTTAGAAAACACACGATAAAATATCAATTGGAAGGCTTATAAATGTAACACAATAAAAAAAACGTAGATTAACACACTATGAACGAATACCTGCAGCTGAATGCATATGCCTTATTTTGTTTGCAATTGTTTGTAAAATACATCGGCGCTGTACATAACCCTATCCCTGATTATCTTTTTTGAATACTTGTAAACATAATAGCCAATTGTTGCTCATTTAGTCATCTGTATATATTTATGATGGGGTGTTTTACCTGTTTGTAACAGACGTTTTGTTTTCATAACTTTACCCTCCCCCTTTTTATTTCTCCGTTTGCAGTATTATTTACTTCTGTAAAGCAAAAGCTAAACAAGGATCTTTATATACAACCAATTAGACGGTTATATATTACACAAATTTCGAAACTAATCAATAATATGTACACTTTTACACTCAATAACAGAACTTTAATATCTACCTAGAAATTGACGAACACCTTACTATGGAAAGACGGTGAAATTTCATTTCGATTTCGACAAATTATTAAAGTCAATATCTAACAATATCTTTAGATCTTAGTGGTTGTCTCTTGTTATAATTAATTAAGATTGTCAGTTTTCCTACCGCAGGTCAGTGGTTCTGTATGACACTCCTACTACCCCACCTATAAAACTGACCACTGTGATGTAGGCAAGTGTTTTGAAAGGAACGTTAAACCAATCTATCATATAACTTGTCATTCTGCACTTTTATTTCGTTAGGTAAATAACATATAAAAAACTCCAATTGATCAAACTCACGAATTAGATCATTGAAAAGTTGACTTAGACGGTTTGGATATTTCGTATAAATCGTTTGTCCTGATTCTTTTTATGTTAGTAGTGGGGAAAGTGGGGGTTCTGGGCCACTTTGTCTAATGTTAATCCTATGGGAACAAGGTATCCTCTTCAGAGGCAGCATCCCGATGTTTGTTTCGAGATTTTTTTCTACACGGTGAGGGTTATTCCAGAAACATGGAGATTTATGTTTTCTTTTGTTAGCATTTGGTTTTGGTTTGTTTCTGTTTGATATACGTATTGTGTTGTTAAACCTTGAGTACGATTTGATATTCAACTTGTTCAAGCCATAACGGTTAGGAGCAACGGTTAGTTGTGTGTGAGATGCAGTTTGAAGTCGTGTCGGTCTAGTACAAAGCAGAGTTTTTTATGTAGCATTTGCCGTAAAACGTTCAACCGCAAACAACTAACTAATTAAACTGATGAAAAACACTGTTCACTTTTCACGATCCTTTTATCTTTTCCAGGGATTACCTGCTGTCACTACGGTGAATTCAATTGGATATTAAGTTTCCCTGTTTTACTATTTCGTATGTATTGGTGTCTGTGTTATAATACATGTACCTATTGTAGTGCAATAAATTTTACCATCGTACACTGCACAAAAAGATGTTAATGTGATGTGTTTTATTCATAAATATAGATAAGAAATGCGGTGAAAAGATTGCATGAATGTGAGAAAATTTGAAAAGTTCACCTACATATCAAATTTAGCTAAATACAAATATATATCTTTATTTCATTCTGAAAACAATTACAGACAAATGCATTTGCCTTTGAAATTGAAGTGTTTTTAACATTTGATAGTTTATTTTATCTGCTGCGGCCGTCAATCTTACAATTTATTTTGTACTTTACTCGGTAACTCAAAGATATGAACCGTACAAATTTCCTGATAAAAGTTTACAAAAATGTGATTTTGATATTTCGAAATTGAAGTACATGACTTAACGACAACTGAAATTATGTTAAAACTATTGCGATGACGCCAAATGGTGCAATTGCTATATTTTTAATGCTTTATTAAATGTAAGAATGTGAGATGGCAAACCGACGCAACCCAAAGCATAAACATCAATTACGTTCAACAAGAATATTTAAAAAATATGGTGTATTGATTATATTAATAAATCAATTGCATCATTCAGATTTTTCTTAAACATGCAACTTCCTTGATAATCATCATAAGATATATCAATTAATTTTAGACGGATACAAAGAATTATCTAAGACGGTATTTTGGTTGCAATTTTGATAAATGTCATGGCATGGCTTTGGACCGCATTTAGTTTTGTTAAAGATTTGTTTAATGGAATATTAATGTCACACATGTGTAGAAAAAGAAAAACAATAAAAAGTATCGGACGATAAATGTTGGTACCAATCATATTGTCGGTATGTCATTGCTGACCAATTATTCATTTACAAATTTATAAATTTTACAGGACACTGGATATGAGTTGCATTTACTGAGTTTTTTAAAAAGAGGAGCGAAATATACCAAAGGGACATTAACACTCATAGATCGAAATTAAATATACAAATCCCTGGCTAAAATAGAATAAAAAAAACAGACAAATGATAAAATACAAGAAACAAAATAAACAGATAACTAAAGACATAGCAACATAAATCCTACCATAAACTAAAAATGACCTCAGGTGCTCCGGAAGGGTAAGCAGATTTTACTCCACGTGTGGCACCCGTCGTGTTGCTTACGTTATTACAACCTCGGTAAATAGTATATTTAGACAATAACGAAATCAATCAATACCAAACAAAAATAGACGATATAAGTGAAACATATGAAATACGGAGTATCTGAATCATGCAAGGCTTAGTTCAGCAATAACAACTAAAACTAGATTCAAAATTTATTATTATAACTTAACAATATGAATACAGCACTTAAACATATGGAAACACAACAGACATTTCAATATGTTTTCTATAAGCTAATTCTTATTTTTTATATTGTTGTGTTGTAATTAGTAATCAAAGGTACCAGGATTATAACTGTGTTATCATAACTATTTATTGTAAACATGTTAGTTTTTATAGATATTGTCTTTGTTTATTGTCTATTTGTCATAAATATGTGAATATTCATATACCAATACGTAATTATCAAGCCTGAAAAATTTCATGACAACATCATCTTCCTGTCATCGACGTTTTACATTTGAACCACTAATGTAAAGGTCGGACAATCTATGCTATGTTTAGACAAAAACATATATAACATTTCATTGATACAATGAGATAGCTACGTGTGTCACACTACTTTTAATAGTGAGGTAAGTTACGTATAGATATATGATAATGTATACAACAAATACTTCCGGAACCTTTCTTACTTGATGTGTAGTGTTCTAAACAAATATGCATTGACTTCCTGTCCATATACACAATATATATCAAAATAAAGTTGAGGTGGCCTGACCTAGTAATTTTGCAGAAATTATAATGGCTGGATTTGGCAAACTCGAGGGCAAAGTTGCTCTTATCACTGGTAAGAAGAGATTTCTTTGCACTTTATCCTTGATATCTAAACATTTCATATCTGATAAACAAATGGCTTATGCATGAATAAAATATATATTGCACTTAAAATTCAGGCGAATATTTAGTCCTACACCGTTTCATGTGTCTGGTCACTCTCATCTGTTGGTGACACCCGTCATACAAATATTGTAAAATTTCTTGTAAAAATGTATCGTATTTTACGGCCAAAGCTATTGCTAAAAAAAATTTAAATTGATAAAAACAATGGTAATTGACCAGTGTTTGACAATGACTAGTAAACAAATATCAGATTTTAACGGTAATCTTTATCTTTGAATCATCTGAAAAGTCTGAGATTTTTTTTTTCTCATTTAAGCATTTCAACAGTATTTTCAGATCAACCCTCGGTGGTAAATCCAGTGCTGTTCAGACATTTCGCTTGTAGTCAATTAAGTACTGCAGTAGCTTTTGAGAATGAACAGGTAAATAAAAACTACTGAATGGTCTGAACATAGACTGAACAGATCTTGATTGACTGCAGGCAAATCAACTGGGCAGCAGAGTGGATAAGTTTGAAAATTTAAGGAAAGACTTAAATTACTTAAAACTTTTACAAGCTGTTCATATCAAAAAATGAGTCCGATTAAAATTTGACTTCTGCTGTAAACGGAACCAAGCCTTTCAGATGTGTTCCTTCATACATTTTAAAATCATCCGACTTCTTTTCAATGAGGTTTCTTTTTATAGAAATCATTTATCTACCAGAAGAATCTTAAACACTGTCTTTCGAAATACGCCGAATATCTGTAGAGCATTTACATGCCCCGAAATATATTGATAAGCAATATAAATTATATGATAGTTTTTTTGTAAATTTAATGTACATAGAATGTTAAAATATTTTGAAACACAATAATTCGGACCGACTGATACGTTTGCGATTGCATGATGTTTTTCCATAACTATCTAGGTGCAAGTTCTGGAATAGGACAAGGAACTGCGATATTGTTTGCAAAACTTGGCGCGAAACTTGCAATCACAGGTAGAAATGAGGAAAACTTGCAGAAAACAGCTAATGAATGTGAAAAACAATGTGTGCTGAAGGTGAGTGAACAGCTGTTATAACATAGTCCGTTTCTATGTAGCTATGTTGGTTTCCATTATTGTAGATGTTAAGTGTTTCTATAGTTCTGTTGACTATGATATGATTCAGTTTATTCGATTTATGACTAATGAACAGCGGTATAATACTATTGCCTTTATATAGCACTTAAAAACTGGTCGTGAGTCCTCGTATTGATTATAAAAAATCTGGAAAAGAAGCATACATTCATTTTTTTTACATAAATAAGGCCGTTAGTTTTTTTGCTTGAATTGTTTTACATTGTCTTATCGTGACCTTTTATAGCTGACTATATGCGGTATGGGCTTTGCTCATTGTTGAAGGCCGTACGATGACCTATAATTGTTAATGTTTTTGTCATTTTGGTCTTGTGTGGATAGTTGTCTCATTGGCAATCATACCACATCTTCTTTTTTATATACGTCTGGATGATGTTCATTACTGGTACATAAAAACATATCAAACAAACTGGACTCAAACCTGGATTTATTACTGCTATCCGACATCTTTATTAAAAAGTAAATGTAAATGATACTCACTTCGATTTAACTATAATCTGGTTTGATACCACAATTTTCGCCTGTTATAAGATACCATAACTTGCAATATATTAAAACAGTTTTGACATGTTGACATGTTGAAATGTGTTGACATGTGTTGACATGTGTTGACATGAATATCTATAATGTGGTCATTTTAATAAATTTCCTGTTACAAAACTTTGAATTTTCGAAAAACTAAGGATTTTCTTAACCCAGGCATAGATTACCTTAGCCGTATTTGGCACAATTTTTTTGAATTTTGGATCCTTAATGCTCTTCAACTTTGTACTTGTTTGGCTTTATATATATTTTGATATGAGCGTCACTGATGAGTTTTATGTAGACGAAACGCGCGTCTGGCGTACTAAATTATAATCCTGGTACCTTTGATAACTATTGACTTGGAAAAGATGCATCCAGAAGTACATTATAATATAAAAAGCAGCTTGATTTTAATCCATAAATGTTATCAGAAGCTATCATGGCTATTGAAATAAAGTCTCAAATCAAGGTATGTCAAGTCTAACACACATGCATATACGTCTTTTTTTGTATTGAAGCCACTGATGATAGTAGCAGATCTTGCAAAGGAAAGTGAAATACAAAAGGTTATAGACGATACCATCAAAGGCTACGGAAATATTGATATTTTAGTAAGTTATTACTAGTGTGTATAGAAATCTTTTATTTGTCAGTAGATGTTGAATACGATTACGGATTGTATTATATTAACAAAAATGCTATCATGTACAGATGTAAGATGCAAGATATAAAACCGCATACAAAAGGTGTTCAACATAAAAGAAAACTTGATTTTAGAAAAACACATTTCTTCAAAATATTTAAGTGTGGAAGAACACAACTTGTACTGGAACTCCTTGGCTAATATAAGGTCATTAGTTAAATTTAAATGAGGTTATCAAAGGTACCAGGATTATAATTTAGTACACCAGACGCGCATTTCGTTTACATAAGACTCATCAGTGACGCTCAGATCAAAAAGGTTATAAAGCCAAACAAATATCAAGTTAAAGAGCATTTAGGACCAAGTAAATCAATATACATGTAAAAAATGCTATTCAAGTCAAATGGCTGGAGAATGTATCAAAACAGAAATCGAAAAAAAGACAGATAAAGAGCAATTGTATGTGAAAATAATTTATTCCAATTTACAATATACCAAAATCATTTAAAAAAACAAACTACTTTTAAATTTTAAGAATTTTTTTATTTAATTCTTTCTATCATATTTTCTCATCCCCTTTTATGGAAAATCATACTTTCTTTGCATAACCCCTTATAGTGACTGTAATACATGTGAGATGTTTAGCTAGTAAGTGATTTGTATGCGACTTCCATACAAGTGAGAGGTTTAGCTAGCTATAAAACTGCGTTTTATCCACGATGTTTTTTCTCCAAAAGGAAATGTATTTACCGTAATATAACAGTTGTTTTCCCGTTCGTTTGATATATTTGAGGTTTGATTTAATCAGTTTGTGTTGTGTCAATTATTAAGTAAGGGAGGCGACTCTGTCAGAATTTTTAATAACGATTTAATCATTTGATTGGTAACTTCCCACTTTGAATATTATTTTGAGTTAATTGTTCTGTTGCTTTTTTACTTTTCCTTTTAATTGTATGCATGGAAGGGTTTGAAGTCCTTGAACAATCGACAGTATGTTGTTTCTGTATTTAGGTTAATAATGCAGGTATTGGTATGATGGGAGGGATAGAAACATTGACCCCTCAACAGTATGACGAAGTGATGAATATAAATACAAGGTATTATTGTATTAAATGAGTTGAATTGCTTCTATGTTATCAAAAATATATCAAAGAAAAGGTCTTTGAACACATGAACTACAGGAATATACATCAGATTATGATTTCAAACCGATTTAAGCTACTGGAACTGATTTTTAAGTGGAACTTAATTATGAAATGGATGTTGAATAACTATATATGCATATTATTTGAAGATTCATTGATTTATTTTATAATTAAATAAAACTCATAATTCAAATATAAACACAACGCCATGACAAAAAACGAAAAAGATCAAAAGACAAACAACAATATACAAAAGATAGAATCTTACAGAAGACTGAGCCAACCGAAACACAGCCTAAACCAGGCGGATATCAGGTGCTCCGGAAGGTAAATTTATCATATTTATGATTTCAGATCGATTTTTCTTCTAACAAAGCAAGCTATTCCACATATGAATCAGAATGGCAGTATTATTAACGTATCTACTAATGTTACGATTGGTCCGGTAAGTAATCATTCTCGCTTTCTAAGAGTTAAACTGATTACAGCTGATGATTGTTGATGAGGTGAGCTGAGTAGGCTAAATCAAAACAGAAAATGCGATTTCCGTTTCGTTAAGCAGTTTACAAATACTTAATGAGACGGATTTGTAGCTGCAAAAATTCATTGTTCGTTTATATCAAGGGGAATCGTTTTAGATTTAAAATAAGAGTAAGCTGACATATATCATGTTTAACCTGACCAGTTCCTGAAAAGGACATATGTTTGGAACATTTGGTTAAAAATTACGTACTAGACAACAAACTGACCATTGAGAAATATCAAAGCAAAGTCGACAATACAATTACCAACAAACTAAAGCTGAAGAAAAGCCACGAATCAAACCGTTCACAAAGCATTTCATAGAAAACTAAAGACTTAGACTTACAATCCCCTTCCTTTTCATGAATGTGACCTACCAAATTTGACTATTTAACGGATTTGTAATTATATAAGCAACACGACGGGTGCCACATGTGGTACAGGATCTGCTTACCGTTCTGGAGCACCTGAGATCACCCCTAGTTTTTGGTGGGGTTCGTATTGTTTATTCTTTAGTTTTCAATGTTGTGTCATGTGAACTATTGTTTTTCTGTTTGTCTTTTTCATTTTTAGCCATGGCGTTGTCAGTTTGTTTTAGATTTATGAGTTTGACTGTCCCTTTGGTTTCTTTCGTCCCTCTTTTAGTATTATAATCCTCACAAAAATCTTGAGGTGATCAATTCTGTCTCGGAAATTTAAGCCGATTCTGCTTTACATGAGGCATTTGTCGTGTGTCACATGACTAGTACAAGGTTATAATAGCTTTAATAGCTCTCTTGTGCGCAGCATCTTGCTATATAGGAAATAATGAATGGAATTGCAAGCTCTAGAATTTCGTGTAATCTCTGATTCATATTCTCATGTGCTGCCTTTTGGTACACCACCGACCATCATAGTTATTTTCTATAAACGAGCCAAAGTTAGCTGCATCTACTTTATTTGATGAGAAAGAGGGGTTCAAAAGTTGAATTTAAAGTACTAGGGTTCATTTTTGAAGCGGACAGTGAAATTAAAGGATAATGCGAGCTTTCTTAAATTGTTCTTGATATACAATGTCCTCCAAACGTTACAAATAAGATTCCAAACAAAATATCAAGCATTTTGATGATTCCAGTTTTTTGGACATTTTTTTGGTTTAAATCAAAGCGTTTTTTTTTTAAAGGGACGGATGTTTCCTTCCCTGAAGAAAGTATTTTTTATAACTATACTAGAGCTAACAGAAAAATTTGAAAATTGTGAAAGACTCTTATATATGTCAACGTCTTTGAACAGCAAAACACTACTGTTGCCATTATTTAAATGCTCTTCTAAATTTTGGCGAGTCTATATTCATGACATGTATGACGTCTTATTATTGATGTAAAGACTAGATTTACTAAAACTCCAATTCAGTTAACATTGATATCAATAATTTGAAGCAAATACTAGTATGCATAATTATGATACAAAATTAGTGTACCTAGCAGATGTTTTATAAATTTACAAACTGCAAAGTTTTATATTTGTGTTTGTTTTAGGTTCCTTCGTTATTAGCATACGGCATGTCTAAATGTGCATTAGATTATTTGACAAAAAATGTAGCAGTGGGTAAGTTATAAATGACGCGGAATTAGGTTCATAAACATCGAATTTAGCATATGCTTAAATCATTTTCGCATATGCTATACTATAATTTATCATATGCTTAAATGATTTTTAAGAATATGCTAAATTCTATGTTTATGACCCTAATTCCGCGTCATAGTTATACAATACTAGTGGTCTTTACATTGATAACAAATGTTAGTGAGATTCTAGCTTTTTTCCAGATTAATGGAAAATGAAAAATATAATACTAGTAATGAATCAACCAAAAGGGGATACAAATAACTGCAACAAACATTAGGTGAACTTTAGAAACCGTTTCCATGCAAAAAGCCAAATCCTTTTAATATCTTATATTTTTTGGATTATGACAAAAATATTTTTACTGATCTGTAAAACGATTCAGTTCGTAACGGCAGAAATAGTTGATTTCACCAAATATATATATCTGTCAACTTAACGAGCTATTTTGGAAATAAATAACTACTGAATTCCTTGTTCTTTTGTGATTCTAGAAATTGACTTAAAACTCCGATATGTATGCCATTGTCTAACAAATCTCTTAGTAGACATTTGTGGAAACTGTCATACACCTACGATTAGGATTACAATTACACTTACAGGTAACATTTAATTCTTGGGCTTTCTCAAAGTGTAAAAATAAATGTAGATCCAAAACAATGTAACGATAATGATGATATATCTGTAGTTGAACAACGATTGTTTTCTAATATATTTGCACCAACATTAATTACTGTATACGGTGTCATCCAGTTTGAAAATGGTGTAGTTGTACGATGTATGATAGAATGAACTAAAATTATATTAAAAATAAATTGAACATGAGACACCTGAAATATTGCAATTGTTGTTGCAGTAGCTAGATTGGGACAATTGCTGAAAATATGCCAGTAATACTTTATGATAGGAAGGGTGAAACCAACCATGGAGAATGTTAGCATGTTTATGCTAAGACATACTTTCTCTCTTTTATTTTGTTTAAAAAGAGAATTAGGAAATACAGCGGACGGGTGTGTTTGAGCTACTTATTTTTCATGAAATTTCACTTGCCGTTCTTTTATTTTCCTGAATATGTCAAACATTTTTGTTTACGTGTTTGGTTTCAATAGAAAAAAATCACAACTACAAGAAAGAAAGACAAAACAGCTATCAACGAACAACGGAAATACATGTTAGACTGTTCGCCAGACTCAGTTGAAATTTAAAAATAGTTGTACTCAAATAGTTAAACTTTTGCTATCTATAAACAACATAAAAAAATGACAAACGAATTCCAAGTTGTTTTTCCTTCATGCAATTATTATAATAGAGATCTTGGGCATCATTAAGTATGGACAGTTTTTTCTCGGGGTCGATGATTATCCCCCATGAACTATGGGTGGTACTGGTATGCTCGAAACATGAGCTTTAACCCCTGTTCCAAAAATGGCACTTGTTCATGGAATTGTAGCATAGAGTTCACTGACGGCACAGGGGGCAATCCTGCAATTTTCAAGAGATTAAAACCCAAGGTAAAATAAGGGATGTCCGACAATATGTCCCCATTCAAAAGCATTGATCGACAAGAAAAGGAGTGTGACAACCCCCAGAACAGCCCGTGGTCTCTCACTGGTACGTTGTTCATTTCAACACATACGCAAATCTATTCAATTGATTGTTATGGACAAAAATGCAAAAGTGTACCAGACGAGAAGAAATTGTTTTAAAAATTACAATATATTTAAGTCGGCAAGGCAACAGTTGCGGATACAGAATGCTCCTAATAATGGATAATATATATAAATATATATATGTTGTGTACAAGTTTACATTTATTATTATAAATTTTAAAAAATTGTACAAATTATGATTTGTAATTTGACTTTGTACAGATTATAATTTGTACAAAAAGTGCTTGTACAAATTACAATTTGTACAAAATAAGGCTTAATTCCACTTATAACTTGTACAATAATTTATTATATAGATATTGTGATAAAAAAGTGTTGATACTCACTATAAAAAAAATGTCAATGCTATTGTTAAAGTCATATTGTTTCATTTATATTGCATTGAGGTTACAAATCGAACTCCTTTTCACTGGTCTTTCACAAGTAAATGTTTAAGTGTTAAAAAAATATTAGCTAGTACTGTTGATCAACAGGATAAATTATATCAAGAAGTTCAGCAACTTGCTGAGAATAATACATCTTAGCACAACCATATTGATACTAGGGACAAATTGAGAGTTAAATTCTAAAGTAAAAAATGCAAAAGAGGCATTGAAGAAAAGTGACAAAGACAGACATTTGCTAAAGAAATATGATTTTATTGAATTGAAGTTGCAGATATTGAAAAGCTCATCAAGGAGGAAATGGTAAGGTTTGTTTTGTTTTATATGACATATATAGAAGAGGATCTGAAATTGAATTTCAACAAAAAACTACCCAAATCCTGGAACTTTAATTGATTGAATGATTGTTGGTTTCTTAACGTCCAGTTGATGGCACGGATGAAAAAACAGATGCTGAATCTTTATAATCAGAAAGAGAACCTAACAATTCTGGATCAACTAGTACAACTACTGAAGTTGTATCAGGGGAAATTGAAACCCCAATCATAATTGCTAGAAAACATGCATTGTCAGGCCAACAAATGCAAGCGGATGTCCTTACAAAAAACTAACTTAGTCAGTTATCTGTTGGAGACAATGTTATGTTCCCAATACCACACTATGACAAAGCATCGACCAATCTGAGGAATTTACAAGGTGTTGTTGTGGAAGTAGGACATTTTGGCTATATTGTAGGGACAATAGTTGGTGATTTATCAGGAGACTTAAGCAGAAACCAACTAGAATCAAAAAGTGACTCTTCTTTGTCCGTTACACAAATTCAAGATTCACACCTTTCCTGAAGGGAAGCTGTGAGAATAATTTCAAAAACTGGTGGACAGGGTTACATATTGATTTTTAATTAAAATTGAAATTGTTTTTTATCATTTGATTTTAATCTTATTCTTTGAAAAATATTGTACAAGTTATAAGTGAAATTAGGCCTTCTTTTGTACAAATTATAATTTGTACAAAATGATAACTTGTACATAATATATGTATATGTGTGCAGGCGATTTGGTGTCACGATATCACAGTAGCATGGGTTCGAATCCCGGCGAGGAAACAACAAACAATTTGCGAAAGCAAATTTACAGATCTAACATTGTTGGGTTGATGTTCAGATGAGTTGTATATACATTATGTACACAGCCATGTATCACCATCATTGATGGCGACCCGATGAATTAATCTGTTGTAGAGTTGTCACTGACTCAGACGTACTTATAAATATAATTATTTTCTGTAACTGTATCTTACATTAATTTGTAGGATTCATTACTAAAGATAATGAAGCTGATCTGTAACAAAAACATCTCCATGCCTTATATATCATGCACTGTAGTACGACGCTAGATTAAAACTGACGAGGAAAGGTAACACACGGCCACTGGAAGCTTTATTATTGTAGAGCCCAGGTGGTCGTGTGGTCTAGCGGAACGGCTGCAGTGCAAGCGATTTGGTGTCACGATATTACAGTAGCATGGGTTCGAATCCCGGCGAGGGAAGAACAAAAAATTTGCGAAAGCAAATTTACAGATATAACATTGTTGGGTTCATGTTTAGACGAGTTTTATATACATTATGTACACAGCCATGTATCACAATCATTGATGGCAATCCGATGGATAAATCTGTTGTAGAGTTGTCACTGACTCAGACGTACTTATAAATATAAATATTTTCTGTATCTTGCATTAATTTGTAGGATCCTTTACTATAGATAATTGAACGGATCTGTACCAATAACATATCCATGCCTTATATATCATGTACTGTAGTATGACGCTAGATTAAAATGGACGAGGAAAGGTAACACACGGCCACCGAATGCTTTATTATTGAGCCCAGGTGGTCGTGTGGTCTAGCGAAACGGCTGCAGTGCAGGCGATTTGATGTCACGATATTACAGAAGCATGGGTTCGAATCCCGGCGAGGGAAGAACAAAAAATTTGCGAAAGCAAATTTACAGATCTAACATTGTTGGGTTGATGTTTAGACGAGTTATATATATAAATATACAACTTTTTGTTCTTTCCTTCTTGTAAAGCTCGATCAAATAAAAGAAATGGATAGCAACTATCATATTTCTGACTTGGTACGGTAATTTTCTTTGTTTCATTCTTTTGCTTATTTACTTAGTCTATAAAGATATGTTTTTTTGGCTTTTTTGTGTAGACATATTTATTTGTTTTCATAGTGATTACTATAATAATACAATGATGACTGTAATTAACCCTATTTTATCATACTTACTTTGTTTGTTTACACATCGTTGTCAATATATTGGAATTTTATGTGACTGTCGTACAAATAAGAGGTTTTGCTAGCAAGAAAACAGTTTTAACCCATCATCTTCTACTTAAGAAAATACCTGTACGAAGTCAGGAATATTTGTTATCCATTCGTTTTGGGTGTTTGAGCTTCTGATGTGCCGTTGGCTTTTTTAATAGGGACTTTACCTTTAGAATGTTACTAGAAATTTTGTATTGTTTGTTTTTATACTTTTCGCACGAAATATTTTATAGGACTTTTCCTTTTGAATATTCCTAAGAATTCGGTATTTTTTGTTATTATACTTTTAGCACGATATAGTTTAATAATTTATGATCTCTTTCGTTGACGTATACTAAACCCCGTGTATGTTTAAAACTTTAAAACTTCTTTTAGTGTACTCGCCGTGATATAGCCTGTTTGTACTAATGCGGCGTAAAGCAACCAACAACCAACCAACCAAGCTTTTAGTGTAGCCGTTAATATTTATTCATTTTTTGTTTCACTAATTATAAAATAAATTTTATTTCAGAACTTGCACCGAGGAAGATCAGAGTCAATAGTGTAAAGTAAGCGAACAAATGAATAGATTCAATACTTAACTTCTTGGTATTTTGATTCTTGTAGTATTTTAAAAAAGCTTTTATATTTTAAAACTCACATTTCGTTTTTATTTTTGAGTTTTGTGATTTAACCATAAATGGTGATATTCAATGTAGTTTTAAAACTTTAAACTGATTGATTAAAAGTAATTTAAAACATCAACTTGATAAAACATTTCAGCCCAGGTGTAATCGTAACAGAAAACCATCGACGAATGGGAATGGATGAAGATACCTATCAAAATGTACGTTTTTTTTCATTCCCTGCTTTATATTGAAAAAATGTTTTCTGATATTTGAAATTCTATCTTTAGAAGAAATTTATATAGTTAGCTAAAAGTAAAATAACAAAAGCTCAAAGAAATACTCAAAACGAAATGTCCTTTATCAAATGGCATGATGAAAAGCTCAAAAACATCAAAGAATATAAGTACTTTTAAGCAGTATTATTTCGCACTGTTCGCAAGATTAAAGCTATGAATACCTTTTTATACTACTTTACCTAATTTTCTGATTACAAAAAAACAATAAGACAGATAACGAAAAACCAAGGGGCAATCAAGAACCTTAAGAAAACCTACAAATGGCCAATAGATGCCACAAAGGGCAAAATATAAATTAACGAAGATAATTGAATCCACATTTTCGATAGGTTTTGCCAAATATAACTGCATGATTATATATGTGCTCGGGAAAAAACTCATGTGTTTTTTTTTTTAAATATAACCTTTTGGTGGTAAAATAGCTCTACATAAATACCAGGATAAAAATTGTATTTATTATGACCCGCTATTATTTGTTAGGAAACATGATAATTACTGAAGATTTCAAAATTGTTTTCAGCAAGTACTTGGTCGTTGTCATAGTATAAATGCCTTAGGAAGACCAGGACAAGTCACTGAAGTGGCAGATCTAATAGCTTTCTTGGCTTCAGATAATGCATCTTTTATTACCGGAGCCATCATACCTATTGATGGTGGAGCAAATATTATTACAGCGTCATAACATTTGGGAATATCCTTTTGTTCAGTTTTCAAGCTATACCGTATGCAGGCTTTTGTCATATGTGTGTGATGCGGAATATCATATGACTAAAAAAGAACAATAACTTCTAGACATTTTGCAACTAATTATTAATCCATTCCACTATGCTGGCAGTGTTGAGTCAGAAAATTATATAAACTGTAGAATTGAACCTCTGTATAGACAATTAATATTTAAATCACACAATAAGAGATATGAAATACTTTAAAAAATGGACTTGATAAGTAGTAGGAGAAAGATGAACTTTAAGGTCAGTTAGAAAGGTCAAATAGGGTTTTTGCAAGTCGCCTAGGCTTAATATTATAAATATTTTTTTTTATATTCCTATTCCGGAATGGTAAGAATATCTTGATCCACATGTGGCATTGTCATATACATGATACAGTTTTGTCCATACCAATGTTTAGTACATTCAGGCGAAGTAATGCTGAGAGCTTGATGAATACAACAAGACAAAAACAATAATAAATTATTCACAACTTAAAGATAGATTTGGCTCTTTCAAGTTAGCTGAAAATGTCCACTGAAGATATAATATGACATATATAAACATTCTAGACACTTAAGGATAGACGTGAGTGAGTGGTGAGTCATTTTTCAATCCCATTATATCCAAAACAACTTTATTTTCGATATTTGGGAAGACTTTATAAAACCATATGCTATAAAGTAAAACGCAAAAATATAATACGCCAAGGAAAAAAAATAAAAATCCCAAATTAAATGGCAAAATCAAAAGCTCAAACACAACAAACGAGTCTAACGATCTAATTACACAATTTATCAAAAAAAACAGCAAGTCTAAATTTGTACACAATTTTGACAGGAAAGATTGGCCTGACTTTACCGGTTTAAGTTACTAGTATATCAAAATAAATCAGGCAAAGTAAGGCCTTTATTTTCTTTTAAAATTGTGTACAAATTTAGACTGTTACCATGGTGACTGTTTATTTGATAAATTGTGTAATTAGATACATACAAAGGATTCAACTATATAAGACTAGATGGCCTGGAATTGTAGGAATTGTACTAGTCTCGAATAAAGGTTCAGTCTCCTGCAGGGTCAACCAAAGAGTGCAAAATTGATAGTATTGTTACTGCTTTTCAACAAATCCTTAGTTATTAGGCAAAACTTGTTGGCACATAAGCATAATTATGTGTATGTCTAGATAAGGTGGTGTGTCTTCCTTCAGACTGTCAAAAGTAATTTCGGTAATTTGCATGCATGTTTACCTTACTTGAAGTTCATCTTGGTGGACGCATTAAACATATTGATCGATCTTTAAATTTTTCTAAGAGAGGACATCATCCATATAGCAGAACAGTTAGTTATTGTGAAACTTCCTATTCTAGAGGTGACGTGAATCAGATTGGGATACTCAAAATTTCCAAAGATCTTTAAGAGTACATACAATCTAACTCTCTTTCATCATGTAATAGTATTAAAATATTTGACTTTTTTACACTTTACGCAAGTATTCAACATTCCAAACTAAAATACAAATTGAAAGAGTTGGTATTGCTTTGTTTCATAAAAAAGAATGGCCAACGTAGATACAAGTATATTGTCTTAAGGAGGGATATATCTTACTTTGTAAAAGATCACTCTGATTCAAACAAAAAAATTCTCTGAAACTGACATTATCAAAATGCTTGATTTCTTGATTGACAACATATTTGTTACGTTGGGAGGACGTGTTTTTCAGCAGACTGTTGGCATTCCAATGGGAACAAATTGTGTCCCTCTTCTTGCCGACTTGTTTCTATATTATTATGAGGCTGACTTCATACAGGAACTTTTTAGGAAGAAAGATAAGAAGTTAGCAATATCCTTTAACTCTACTTTCCGCTATATAGATGATGTTCTTTCACTAAATAATTCAAAATTTGATGACTAACGCATCTATTCCATCGAACTAGATATAAAGGATACTACAAATACAGTTACGTCGGCCTAATATCTTGACTTACATCTAAAAAATTGACAATGAGGGTCGGTTGAAAACAAAACTTAACGACAATAGAGATGATTTCAGCTTTCCAATTGTGAACTTTCCATTTCTAAGTAGCAACATTCCAGCAGCACCTGCATACGGTGTATATATCTCCCAATTGATACGATATTCCCGTGCTTGCATTTCCTACCATGATTTCCTTGATAGAGGGTCGCTGATCACAAGGAAGCTATTAAACCAAGAGTTCCAAATGGTGAAGTTGAAATCATCACTTCGTAAATTTTACGGACGCCATCACGAGTTGGTTGACCGTTATTGAATAACCGTTTCACAAATGATATCGGATATGTTCCTTACGTCGTAACTACAAACCTCTTCCCTTTCATGAATGTGACCTACCGAATTAGACTATTTACCGGATGATTTATCACATAAGTAACACGACGGGTGCCACATGTGGAGCAGGGTCTGCTTACCCTTCCGGAGCACCTGAGATCACCCCTTGTTTTTTGTGGGTTCGTTTTGTTTATTCTTTAGTTTTCTATGTTATGTCATGTGTACTATTGTTTGTCTGTTTGTCTTTTTCATTTTTAGCCATGGCGTTGTCAGTTTATTTTCGATTTATGAGTTTGACTGTCCCTCTGGTATCTTTCGTCCCTCTTTTAAGGTCAACATTTCGGTGTTGACATGAATATCAATCATGTGGTCATTTTTATAAATTTCCTGTTTACAAAACTTTGAATTTTTCGAAAAACTAAGGGTTTTCTTATTCCAGACATAGATTACCTTAGCCATATTTGGCAAAACTTTTTGGAATTTTGGATCCTCAATGCTCTTCAACTTTGTACTTGTTTGGCTTTATTAATATTTCGATTTGAGCGTCACTGATGAATTTTTATGTAGACGAAACGCGCGTCTGGCACACTAAATTATAATGCTGGTACTTTTGATAACTATTTATAGGATGCCAACTATTTTTGTTTTTATTTTAGTCCCAGTATGGCATATGCTTTATCCTAATTTATAATAAAAGGGGACAAGAAAAGCACATTTCGTTCTCACCGGAATGCCAAATGTCTTTATAAAAAAACCTGTTTAACAGTTCACAAATATGTTGACAATGAAGATCAACTATCTTGGTGATGTCAGTTTCAAAGCAGCTTTTCGTAGAATAAGTCAGCTTTCTGGTAATGTGTGTTCATTCCTTAAACAAGTTAAACCTTATATGTGTATCCATGTTTTTATGAAATGAAATGCCCAATTTTTCAATATCTTTCTCAAAAAAGAAAAGTCGAAATATTTTATACAATTGTACATGCTCTTTAAACAGATGTCTGGAATTTTAATGGTGTATATTTAGTTGATTCAGATTTCCACAACAGAAGGTTTGGCACCTATTTAGTTAGTTTGTACAAAAAAACTGATGTTGATCACTGTGTAGTAAGGGGTCACAAAAACGTTTTTTGGTCAAAAACTAGTCTGGTGACCCATATTGGTTTTTTTTAAAGCTCATTGTTTTGACCATCTTGTGTCAAATTCATAAAAATATTCATTGGACCATTTTTGAGGAATTTTAGGAAAAATAGAATTCTTTTTTACAAAATCTGTGTTTTTTGTGTAGAGCAGTGTTGATGAATACTTTCAGAGGCTTGAAAAAATCCAGTTTCTACATCAGCTACATATTTATGCATACACGTGATGTACCACCTTTGGTGACCGTTACCATGGAAATGAGTCTGGTTATATACTATTTTTACCTCAAATTTTTATAGAGGCCAATGCATAGTATATGTATGCACATTTTAAGAACAATTCAATGGTGAAAAAAAAATGTGCTATATCTGTAGGGATTCACCTTAAATTCAAAGACTAGGGTGACCATTAATGAACATATGTGTCACAGGCAACAATGATAATGTGGAATTCTTTGTAGGTATGATCAATTCCTCCTTTCGTCTTTTATAATGTGTCAATGAATAAGACCTATGCATACTTCAAGTTTTTCATTATGAGAGCCACTTTACCAGTAGCAACTAGTAGATGTCACTTTTTCTGAAGTACCTGAAATAACAGTCAATTTTGGTGGTTTTTTTTGTGAATTGTCTTCTCGTAATTTCTAGTATGTCCAGATTGTAGTTCAACCTACAATTCTTTATTTTTAAGATTTTTTTAAAAGAAATTCAGTGGTGATGGGTGGTACTATATATAAGTAGTATCTGTAAACTTTCTTCTTATCTTGTTTGGATTTTGGCAATTTTTGTTTTTGCAAATAATGTATACTCTTGTTTGTTGTTAGCCTCATTTCTGACTTTATTGTGTAATCTGTTTGCTGTCTCATTGATGTTGCCACACAAGTCAATTTATACATTTGTATTTTTAACATTTAACATAGCCTTTGAGGACCATTGGTTATAACAGTAAAATATCCTCCTTTAGTGGTAGGCTATAAAATGCCTGATATTAAAAAAGAAAATAAATTAACACATATTTTATTGAACCAGTAATAAATCAGTTGAGCAACATATAAACATAACAAATTAATATATAAAACACAGAAATAAAATATAAACTTTGGTTTTAACTTGGTATAACTTGTCCATTGAATGGTTTATATTATCATAAAAATAGAGATTTTGATCATGAGAAAGAATATGGCTTATGAAGGAAATTGTTTTATCCTATAACAAACATATTTGAGATGTTTAAAATTAGCAATACATCAATTAAATCAAGGTTTGCTTCAGATCATAATAGTATTAGAGTGAAATACTTTTTTTCAGACCAAAATACTTAAACAACACAAATGTGAACATTTTCATTTCATATATCATGTATATATACAGATTAATCCATATCAATTTGTTACCCAAACCTGAAAGATATCTGCAGTATTAATTTTATAATTATGCAGTATAATCATATGATAAACTACAATTTTGAAAATATAAATAGATTTGTTGTTTCCATTTTATTTTTACATACTTATACCAGTTTACTCAAGATAAGAATTTAAAGCAATGCATGATACAGATCATATTACATTTTAATCATTTAAAGTGCTTATTAACACTTATGGTGGTAAATATTGCTTAATAGATTGTACACTGTGAAATAAATATGACATTGTATTATGTTTAAACACATACATGTATCTAGAATTTGTAATAAACTACTTCATATCGGGATAAATATCATCTTAAGCATATATGCAGTACAAGTGAGTAGTTACAAAAACAGGACCATCAGAAGATGGCTAAAATTTTACAAACCCAAAAACATATATCTGACTTTTATGAAAATGTATGGATACAGTCATGCATCACTGTTGATGGCACTAGGAAGGAGATTTGACTTTTCCTTTTTCTTTTTTACTTCTTGAATGAATTGGCTGTTAACTATTACCATTTTATACTGATTAATATCGAAAGATGCGTACAAATAGTATCTTTCCCAATGTTTTATACAGTTAATTTCTGTTTCGAGCAGGAGCAGTATGTAACCCTTAAGTGACTATAGGGATTTTATTGCACTTAGTGTAATCTTCACAAAAAAACTGAGACAAGGTACCAAAAATATGAAATGCAATTCAAACATTTATTTTCACTAACTAAGAGTGCAAAACTTTAGCAGATTTAAGGATGAACTTAGGTGAAAATATCAAAAAGAAAGTTTTAATATTGATGCTTCAAGCCAGAAGAGCATCAGTTAAAGAACAAATAAGCTAAAAATATTGATAGGTCATGGAGCTCCTTTTCAAGGTATTTGGGGGTTTTTTAAATGGCAGGAAAAGACTAACTCTGACTTTTACTGACCTTATATTTGCAAAATTCGTTTCATTTGGGTCTCAAATCAAAGGAAGAGAAATCAGGTCTTACATGTCTTGTATGAAAAAAGTCTTATAAAAATATAAATGGGGTTTTTGGGGCAAAATATTTTACCATGTATGGAGGAAAGAACTAAGGAGTCCAAAAATCTGACACAAATTCCAAAATCTGACCTAAGTATATCCTTAAAACTTAATCTAGCTAAATTTACACGAATAAGTTTTTACATAATATATAAATATATTTAACAAATATAACAAAATAACATATTGATAAATACTCAACAGAGTAAAACACTTAATGCTCATTTTGGAATGCTCACATATTAAACAAAACATGTAAATGTCAAGAATAACATGAATAAGAGAAAAGTTAACAAATTACTAAACTGTACACAGCAAAGCAGAAAACAATGCACATTTAAAGCAATCATCAAATTCCAAAGCTCAAAGGGAAGTGACTAAACTATATCCGAATAATATATCACTTAACTGAAACTATTTGATTTTTATTTCTGGCTAATAGATCATCAACAAAATTACTTTCTTTATCAAGATCATAATTTTTGTTCAATTTTTTGATGTTTTAAAGCTTTACAAACTGTTCACAACCTTGTCCATAAGTTATGTAAACAAAATAATTAAGGTAATGAAAAAAAAATAAAAAATAATCAGTGATCATTTTATTTTACAAACATTTTAAGTTTTAAGTCCAATAAGAATTCAATAGCATCACAGGTGGAAAACTTTGATTTAAACAACATACTGGACTGGGATGCAGTTTTTAGATATGCTTTCTGCTGAAAAAAAAAATATGTGTTGTGATATCCATATAGAAAATGATCAAATAATTTCAAGATATCATTTGGCAAACAATTGTTGTTTTTTTTTGGTGCAGCTCAAGCTATGATTTGCTTTAAAACCAAAGAAACTACTGAACTGTACATTGATAACAAATTCAGGCATTTTTTTACTTTATAATCATTTATATGGTTAGCCTAAAAAAAATGAAAATATTGAAAAAAACAGTTTAGACGTGTAAACATGGTAAAAGGGCAAATGTTAAAATGCTGTTTTATTTTTTTATTTAGTGCAAAATGATAAATATAAAAAACCATTAGGGATTTGGTATAAATTCTAACCTCCTTTCTTATGCACAAAGTTTTTTCTTTCTAATATACGGTATATGAAAAATAATCAAACTTTTGATCAAATATAAATATGGAATGTGGAATAGCTATCTTCGAGAAGTAGCGATAGTAACAATGATACCAACAGCACACACTCCTAAAGTAGCAAGAGTTCTGATGCTGAAAAATCTTGCGAAGATGTCAGAACTCTCATCACTCGACTGTGTCTTATAATGAAAGTGTGCGTGATGGTCACCATTGAGTGATATGTCTGAAGTCTCTTCATATTCTATCATCTGGTCTGGAGGTATATCCCCATGCTGAGTTTGACTTTCTACAGTCTCCTGGTGAGATGTGTTATTGTTAGACGAACTATTTCTCTGAACAAATAAGACAGTACTATCAGAGTCTCCTCTCTCTGATCCCTCATGAGAATCATTGTCAGAAATACTAATGTTACTGGCATCATTATGATTGCTGCTGGGAGGGAGATCACTAGAAGAACAACTGCCATTACATGCATTATGCTGAGAAATAAATTGATCATTTTTTGGAGGTAAACAAGTACTTTGATTAATATTGTGGTCTGATTCGCTCCCTTGGCTTTCATCAGGACTAGAAACTGTATGATTATCTTCTTCTGCTAATGGTTTTAATGAATTATTGTTTTCTGTATCATCAGTGATCCTGAATTGTGCACACTCGTCCATGGGTGGTTTAAATGTCACATGACAGTCAGCTGATTTATCTGATGATTCACCATTTATTTGATTATTTTCAGAAGCTGAAAAGGTCATAAGTATATCAGCCAATGATATTGTTTTGTGTTCATCATGAGAATGATGATTTTCATTAATGATTTGATCGCAAGCAGACTCATCTGGTGGGGGTACAAAAGTCATGTGATCTCCAGAAGATTTATCTTGTATAGAAATCTTGTGATTTACAGATGCTTTGTCTTGTCCAAAAGTTACAAATTTTATGTCTTCAGTAATTTGATCAAGCTCTTCTCGAGGTGAAGTGTTTTCTGAGGAACTATTATGTGGACTGATAGAGGATGACAGGCTGGAATCATACTGCATTACAGCTCCCTGAAGAACATTAAACATTAAACATGATAGAAGATGAATGTTAAGGAAAATTCATTATATTTTTATATTTTTTATTACATGTACCTATAGAAAACTACTTTCAAACAGAATAGTATATAAACATATTCACTGTCATGGTACTACAATCTGTTGTTACCTATATTTTGGCATTGCCCAAGGTCATGTTTTTCTCTTGACTGTTAATGACATCTTTAACCTAAATCAATTGGATATTGGATGTGTACTGATTGATAGTTTAGTATAAGATTCATAACTGTTTTTAATTGTAGATATTGGCTTTTGACTAGCTGTCAGTAACTGTGAGTACTCTCAGATCTCAACTTAGTGGTGTTTTTTTGTTGTTGTGCTGTAACACCATTTTCCCAATTATGGGGAGGGTTGAGCGCTCACAAACATATACAACCCTGTCTCAATTAAGGAGGCTGTTTTTCAGTGGTTGATGTAGTTTATTAGTTTCTTCAATCGAGTTGCTACATATTTTTGCTGACTATAGGGAATGCTTTTTCTCATTTTTTAAGGCTATAAGGTTGCCTTTATTTGCTAAAATCCACTTCATTTGAACTTTGGTGGATAATTATCTTATCGGCAATACTATTACATCTCCTTACATGTTCATATACCTTTACTTCTATAAAAATGAGTTTGCCAACTTTAAAAATGTGGTGTGTTTTATACATGTCACCTTTAGGGTGGATATTTACATATTCAATGTTAAAGAACATGAAAGACCTTATCCTATGGTGGTTATTTCCCCTTACCCATCCTCCTTGTGATGTGATAAAGTCTGAGTATAATTCTGAGATCAATCTGACTGTGTTGTTTACCAGATGTCCAAACTCAGTGTACCCAAACTCTGCTACTCTCCAGGCTACACTTTGTCCATACACCAACAGTAAAGCTACCTAAAAAATGCAAAAGTTTGTACTGTTATATAGACAAAACAGTAATTGTGTTTGTTAATCAAACAATAAGCATTCAACTCTTATAAAAAAAAAATCGTTTGATATCATGTTTAAATAAAATATTTCAAAAAGTTATTGTGTGATTGCGGTTTGCATAATATGAGTGGCAAATATTTTATGTTTACACTTATACACATTTGACATAGAAATTACCTTAATTGTCCTAATCTGAATCAAAATAACTGATGCAAGCTATACTTATGTAGTTTTAACATGGGTAGGCATTACATTTGAGTTATTTTAGCCCTCACTATTGCTAATTGGGCAATAATAATCATGAATATAATGCCTACCCATCATTTGCCCATGTTAAAACTACAATAAAGTATAGCTTGCATCAATAATTTCTTAAATATATAAAGTAAAAATAAAGTAAATATATAAAGTAAAAATAATATAACTGAGAATAAGGGCAAACAGGTAAAAAGATTTTTGTTGAAAGCAATAAAACAGATTTTGAACTTAAACATGTCTAAAGTAAATTAAGCCAACTACTATACAGGTATGTCAGTCAGGGGTACTATGTGTACAAGTATTTTTTATTTACTTCAAGAATTACCCGTAAATAAAATAAACTTATATATTAACTTAATTATAATGTTTGAATAATCTCCCCTTATATAATTAATTTTCTTAATTTTTTTTTTACAAAAATCCCACAAAAATTCTCAAGTTTTTAGATGTAAAAACATGCCTTTATCAATTTTCCTCAGGTACAAGTAGTACCCCTGACAGTATGTAATACACTTTAATAAAGTAATCAATCTTTAAAGAGACTAACAAACAGTGTGTGTTGTTTAAATAAAATTGAGAATGGAAATGGGGAATGTGTAAAAGAGACAACAACCCAACCATAGAAAAAACAACAGCAGGAGGTCACCAACAGGTTTTCAATGTAGCGAGAAATTCCCGCACCCAGAGGCGTCCTTCAGCTGGCCCCTTAACAAATATATACTACCGGTAGTTCAGTGATAATGAACGTCATACTAATTTCCAAATTGTACACAAGAAACTAAAACTAAAATAATACAAGACTAACAAAGACCTATTTCATGCTAAATAATATATTTCTACTGGTAGTGCTTTTTGTTGTTGTTTGCCATAGTTAAACATACTTGTCTCCAGCCTGGAACTTCTTGGTCAATCACAGAACAAGCAACACATCTGAAATTTTCATAGGAGACAACAGTTTGTTCTTCTGTACACAGACCTGCCACTGCTGTAGTCAAACGATCACCATAGAAATCCTTTATCTCGTCACCAATTCTGGCTAAGGTCATGGCTGCTTCAGTATGGGGAGACAATGGGGCAATAAAAGGGGATTCTCCAGGAGTAATCAGATGTCTTCTTATAGCTGAAGAAAAACAGTTATGATTGGTTATATATCAGAGAGAAACAGTGTAAGAGTTATTAAGTATGACAATAAAAGAAAGGTCATTGAATTGTTTAAAAATTCAAACATATTTGGAATTCATAATACATTGTAATACTTAAATAAAGTCATCTATGATATCATTTCTATAGTCAAAATATCATGCAATGTTATGTTCAAATTGTTGTTTCAAGTTAAATTTCAAAAGTCATAAGAGAAATAAAACTGGTTTTATTTTCCTCAAAAAATTAAGAAATGAAAATTAATAGAAATACACAACTTTTAAGAACTATTTTATCTTGTTTAATCTTATTACAATGATCTGAAAAATTCATTCTCAATTTGGACTAGACAATACTAGAAGACGAAATGGTGAATATTTTTTGTGCATCCTTCATCAAGTATCATCATGATCATCTTTTATCAGCATAAACTTAAAATAAAGGATGTGCTTCAGACTATTTAGTAATTACCCTCATCAACTTCTGATTCCAGAAACAGCATCTGTGTATTGACTTCATCTTGTACAGTGGAAAGGACTTGACGAATCTCTGTTCTCTGTTCTTCTTCCCATTCCTGCTGGTCTCTAATAACTAAGCGTAACTTGCTACGATCGGCTGATCGATCTGTTGTACCACTACTGCTTCCAATATCTAAGGATACACTCTCTGATTCAGTTACTCCTAACTTTTCATTACTGGATGGAAGATTTTCTGTAGGTGACTGTAAATTTTCAGTTGCATGATTGGAATGCGTAGATAATTTTCCCTCATTTCCAGTCTGTGCTATGCAATATTGTACTTCTCTAAACATAGGTTGTTCTTCATGAAAGATATCGTCTTCCAGACCAACTCCATCAGTAGAAATGTCTCCAGCCACTGTGCTAACATCAGTTTCTAATTCACTCTCACTCTTCACAATAGACAACCTTTGATCTCTGCTGCCACGTCCACCTGGCTCAGTAAAACTGCTAAACAAACTGGATGTAGTGGACTCATACTCATCATCAGCATCACTAGTGTAACTCAAATTACCTACTTCACTACTCAACTCGCTTTCTACTCTAGATCGTCTGTAGTTCAAGAAGGGGGTACTTCCAGAAACAAATGGCTTATCAACATCAGTAACTGGGGAACTATCAGATTCCTGAAAGTATCTGCCCTGGTTTAAACCATGATCAAGGGAGACTGATTTAAAATGTCTTTTATCATGAATTTTATCAGCAGATGATGATTTAGTAGGTTGGCTGTCACCTAAATGTCCTTGGAATGGTTCTACAGATGGCTCATTTAACTTCTTGTGTTCTTTTTTATATTTATAATTTACATTGTCCTCTGAGGCATGAAATGATGAATCTAAATGACCTAGTTTATGTGTTTTAACTAGTTTCCGTGGTGATGTTGGAAAGGACTGATGACCTTTCTTAGAATGGAAAGGAAATGGATTCGAGTCTGATGCAGCACTTGATGTGGTAGATGAATAAACACAGCCAGGATGTCTTTCGTGTGGATTCTGACCAATAAAATTCAGGACAATAAATTTGGTTTCAAACGCAAAACTTTCGGGTGAAGGACTGGAGGTATCTGTTGATGGACTGAATGATTTGTTGGAATGATGTAGTTCCTTGCTTGCCATCGTCTTATCATCATTCTAATCCTGTAAAAATAGACATACATATTATCAATGTAAAATTACTTGATTGTATAAAAAAAGTTTTTGAATAATTTTGTCTTTAGGTAATTAAAATGGGCCTTTTAATGACTAATCATCATCTGACACTATAATCTCATGAATTTTTTTTTTTTCCATGATGGATCAATTATCCTTTTAAATGCCATAAATCCTTTATCTATAGATCCTGAAAAAGTATGCTGTTTAATTTTTGAACCCCAAAAGCAATTATTGCAACCTGTAATTGAGTGCTTGTCTTTGGTTCATGTCTGTCACATGTGTCATACTTTATAGTTTTGTAAATTGAATTGCTATAAATCAAATCATTAGTTTTCATGGTTTTCTTGTTTAAATATATAGCCTCACATTTTTTATGTCAGTGCCTTTAAATGCTGGCTATAATTAAACATCTGACACCACAATGGAAAAGTGATTTTTGTATGATATCAATTGTTCAAGAGATGCAGATTCTCAGTTAACAGTAGCAGATTTCAAAATAGTGATAAGGTCTTTTGTTGAAGGCAACCTTATCAATATTTGATTGTAATTACTGGACATTACAAAGGTTATCTAAACATTTAGATGTTGCAATAGAGAATGTGCGAAGCCACAAAGGAAAAGTGATTGTCATATATGACGTCAATAATTCAACATGTTCAAGACTTGAAGTTTCTTAGATTCCCAAATTCCATGAATACTATGATATGAAGTAAAATAGGGCTATAATCATTATAATAGTATTTTTCAAAATGCTGATACCTTACCATTATTTACCAATCGCATTACTGTTCATGACAAAATATTTAGCATAACAGCCAAATGGTGGAAGATTCAATATAAATTCAAACCCTAATGAATAGAATGGTATAACATAGAATGTCATTAGATAGTTCAGTATGCTGTCTGCTGTAGAAAATTTGCCTTTCTTTGGGGCGAGTTGGTAAACCAGAGTAAGGCAATTTTTTTAAAAGTGGGTCGAGTTGGTGAAAAAGTGGGGCGATTTGGTGTGGGGTGATTTGGTGATTTTTGTTCTAATTCCTTTACTCATATAAAAGCCTTAAGACTATTAGTTTTGAAACACTGGATATTACCATTTGACCAAAGAATCTGTACCTCTTGAACTATACACCTTATCGCTATTTGTCCGCCATTACTGGAGTGGATATTACACAGGTTCCCGTAAAATTTTGATGTCATAAAACAAAATAGCTCACACCACAATGGAAAAGTGATTGTTGTATGCGTCAAACTTCAAGCATGTCAAGCGGCCTGGTCAGCTGGGAAAAGGGATCAGGTGTATACACCTTATCGCTATTTGTCCGCCATTACTGGATATCACACAGGTTCCCGTAAAATTTTGACGTCATAAAACAAAATATCTGGAAAAGTGATTGTTGTATGCATCAAAAGTTCAAGCGGCCAGGTCAGCCAGGATTAGCAATAAGGTGTATTGATGTCATGTATATACAACAACCTCTATTTCATTGTGACACAAAATATTTTCACTTATAAATGTGAAAGTCATGTTAGGGGAACCTTTGAGTTGTCCTGGTGATTATAATCATGTATGTTTGTTACCCGGAAACAAGTTTTACCAGCAAAATTTATATAGTGTTACTGTGTTGATTCCAATCATTATCAGCAGTGTGTGCGACCCATTTAGAAACTTTTTTTTATATGCAAATTTGCGATAAATATCTAGCGGTATTTGATTTATTATCTTTACCGGTGATTTTAGTTTGTAACAGTCTCCATTCTTATCGTCATATCAAGCAGAATACTTCTCTTTCGACAAAAACTTTCGTCTGTTCTAAAGCGGAAGTTCCAAAATGTGAAATACGTCATAGTTTTTGAGGTCGACTGCAATCACGAGATTTTAGACGACACATTAACCAAAAAAGAACTGAATTTCTTAGTTTATTGCTGGTAAAAATGGCTCTCAGTGATGCAGACGTCCAGAAACAGGTATGAACTGTTACTTTATAGTGTTAATTTCAAGTATACGTTTCTATTCGTAGATTATTAAGTTGACAAGCAAAAAGGGGTATAATTTTGGCACTATGATTTGACATAATTTTTTCAAAACTCTGTCTGCAGGATAAAACAATATTGTGAGGCACTTATTGAACATACCAGTATTTTGCATTATACTTTTTCATCACTGCAGTAACTTAATCGTGAGCATAGCTATAATCCATCTGACACCTAAAAATTCTGACAGTTCAGTAGGGGAGTCCAACAGATCAACAGATCAATACAGATCATCGATAATGATCCAATACTCAGCCAGTCAGAAAATCTAACAATCAAATGGTACGACACGAAGCTGTGCTGCTGAAAAGGATATATGGTTGTGGTTTTTACATAACCCTTAGCATACTGGCAAAATAACTGCCTTTACGCGACAGTCTTTAATGTTTTTAATCAGAATCACACTCGAATACACCTTATCACTATTTTTTTCCGTTATTATTGGACATCCCAGATGCCCCTTTAAAATTTTGACGTCATATTAATCATGTTAATAGAAAAGAAACATCATGAACATTGTTGATGAAATATTCACTTGCAAGTAATTTAGTAAATAAATTAACCTCATTGAATTTGTATTCTTCATGTGACATTCAATAAACGTATTTACACTTTTGGTATTTAGCTGTATCTTGCCTCCAAATGACCTTACATCACCTCCAAATAACCTTTTGATGTCAAGCAACAATCACTTTTTAGTTGTGACGTCATATGTTTTGAATTATGAAGTCAAAGTTTACGGGAACCTGTGTGATGTTATGTAATGGCGGACAAATTTGCATACAAGTGTAAATACGTCTATTTAACCCAATGGCTAGAGATTGGTTGCACATGTAATTAGTTGTGTTATATATTCAAATTAGTGAACATGAATTTGACAGCTATTAAATGCCCCTTTAAATGTAGTAGAGACTAGTTCTAGGATACCTGACTCCACCATGAAATTCCTTTTGTTCATTTGCTATCTTTTATGTTAATTTCAGATTAAGCACATGGTTGCATTTATAGAACAAGAAGCAAATGAAAAAGCTGAAGAAATTGATGCCAAGGTAATTATAAGTGTTCTCATTATTATGATTATTGTCATTCATCCACATACAAGGGACGTAAAGGGGGGTATCTGCACAGAAGAACACGAAATAAAATTGCCATTTCACTATGAACAAACAATTAAAAATTTCTTGCACATTGATCTTTTTCACGATTTTACGATACACAGTGAATAACGAACCTTTTTCACGGCAGCATGTGAAATAAAAATGGCAAAACATGTTGCAGGAAAAAATAAATCTTTAACACCCTCATATACTATGCACAATCATGACAATGTAAGATGAATGAGAGACATACACATGTACAAACAATGTTTATGATGTACAACCATACTTCATGTACTTTGTTAGAACTGAAATGTTTCTTTATATACATGTGCCTTTGTTTCATCTTGATCATCATTGATAGTTCAACTTGAAGACATATTCTGAAAACTTACAGGATCAATGATCAGGTACAGTGCAGTAGGTGGACCAAACTTATTTTCTTTTAACTTTAAATAATTTCCCTTGTAATTTTGCCTTGTTTACACAAACACAAATTTTAGTTCATTCATATCTAATTTTTGTTAAATTTTTCTCCATTTGTAAACAATCATGACATTGTAGTTAAAAGTATTGAATTTTTGAATAATGTTTTACTAATCATAAGGAACTAAAAAATCTAGAGAGTTGCATGTAATACCCATTTTTAAAATCTCTAAAAGTGTATGATCTTAGAACATGTAGGATTTTAGTACCATGAAAACAAATCTTATGTTTATAGGTATAATATTAAAAGTGTGTTTCACTTTTGAGTGAGTGGTTGATAATGTCATGGATGTCTCCCCCCCCCCCCCCCCCGCAAAAAAAAAAAAAAATCATGAACTTTTCTGTTGAACTAAAGTTGATTTTGATCGTAAGACATTTGTTGAAAATATTTACTGGTTTGATTAAATTCATACATGTCATATATACAATTAACATGCAAGGGGCAAGTTAAGACATACCATGTATACTGTGGATTCATTCATTTTAGAGAGTACTCATTTTGGTTGACTGGGGGGGAATTGTATTCCATGATTGGATCATGTGGATATTCATGATATTTGATTTAAATTGGTGGTTGTATAAAACTTGTACTTCGTATATGATTTCAATTCCTCGTGTACACTGTACCTATACCCAGCAAATTCATGAATAAAATGAATACATGAATAAGTGACAGTTATGATCTCTTTAGACGAAAGATAACGAAAATACAGGCAAGGGTAACGATAGATTTTTGACTTAGAATTCACAAAAACTAGAAAGGTTGTAAAAAAGATTTGTAAGCAATTACTTGAATTTTATGATGTATTTACAGGCTGAGGAAGAATTTAATATAGAAAAGGGAAGACTTGTACAGCAACACAGAGTAAAGATCATGGAATATTATGAAAAGAAAGAAAAACAAGTAGAACTACAAAAGAAAATGTAGGTGGTATTTTAACAGCAGATCATCCTTTAATTAGATACTAGACGATTTGGTAAGAGTGCCAATAAGACAACTCTCCATCCAAGTCACAATTTATAAAAGTAAAACATTATCGGTCAAAGTACAACACAGAGCCTTGGATCACACCAAACATTAAGCTATAAAGGGCCCTAAAAAAGAATTGTATATGTATAAACAAACATACAATGTACATGATATAGATGTAAGCTACTTTACACATTTGATGTGTGTGTAAGTATATGTACATACTATCATAAGTATGCTTACTAACATCTACAAATGAACAATATTTGGAAAACATACCACATCATAATTTGGCTTTAAACTGAATATTAAAATTACATACATGTAGAGCATCATTAAAGAAATTACAATACTAGCAAAATTAAGATTAAAACTTTTATTAAAAAAAATAACAAATATAACTCACCTGGTATTTATAGATTGCATCTGTCATGTGACAGCATTTATCATGTTTATAGGAAACAGATTGCTGCAGAATTTGTTTATTTAACAATATTAAAAATATCAGTATAGAATTGTACATTGATTTATTTTCAGTCAAAACTCTAACATGCTGAATCAGTCAAGATTAAAGATTCTGAAGGCTAGAGAAGATCAATTAAAGGTAAATATTCAGTGAACTTGTATGTTTAACTTTAATTAATCTGCAATTATTTGAAAAATCATATGTGGCATAAAATATTCAGTTATTAACTCCTTAAAACATGCATGTAGAAGAAGATTGTGCAGAGTCCTTAGTTCTATTTGGCCAGCATTACTCTGGATGATAATCTGTAAAATGTAAATACTGCATAATTAGGTCTTCAACATGCTCAAGATACAAATGAGTATTAACAAATTGCTTATAAAACTGTTTAAGTCTTTATACAACTTCTCTTTTTGGTAACTGAAGAAGCACATTGTATTAATCATAATTACATAGCTGTATACAAAAATTGTCAACCTGAACTTGCAGTAAGGTTTGGGATTTTGCTCAGAGTTTGAACAACTCACTGCAGCTATTCAAGAAAAAAAATCCAAAGGAACAGGTGCTTTGCTTTTGGACTAGTGCATGTAGTAATTTCATGTCATTGACTTATACTCTACATCTTGTGTTTTTCGTTTCATTCTTAAAGGCATTTGCTTTTCTGCATATTCTTTCAAATTGTAGGCCAATGTATATTAGGCAGTCATACCTGCTAACTTTTCAAAAGGCCCATGGGGGTTTTGCGTGCAAGATGGCTGTCATAGTCCTAAAAAACCCTCAAGGGAGCCTTCAAATACATTTTAATGTTTTTTGGCTTCTTCATACTTGTATAAGCCTGAATTCATTGGAAAATTAATTGTTTTGATTAAATTGTGGACAAAATTGCTCTTTCAAAATTTCAATTTGGGAGCCTCCATGGGGGAAATCCCCGCAAATAGTGACAGTTGGCAGGTATGGGCAGTTAAACTCATAAATCATGTTAACTCATAAATTTCTTGAAGGACTATTAAAGTCAATTAACAACAGAATGTTTCAGGCATTGAACAATAAAATGGTTTGTTTTAATTCTCTTTCAGGAACTTTTAGAAGAAGCCAGAACTAAATTACACAATATTACAAAGGATAAAGCTAGATACAGGAAATTATTGGAAGGTCTGATCACTCAGGTAAATTTACATATGCAAAGACTTTATTGTATAATAGGGACGAACATTTTAAAATACTTAATTTTGAACATTTTAAGATTCTTGCATTATTATAGAAATGACAGTCATGACAGTTCTTTATTTAAAAAAATTGCCACCATTAGTTTTGGATTTGACGGTTGCAAATATCCATTTTACCAATTTCGCTACAGAAATTGTTAGTGCATTGGTTATTGTCATTGTACATATTACACAATGAATAAAAATGTAAGATAGTCATTGCCATTTCAGGAAATACTGCATACAACATGTACAAATAAAACTAAAAATTAAATCACTATATATTTTATTTGTGCAAGCATTTCTTGCCGTTTTCTAATAATAAATTTACAGACATGTCTAAAATTAGTAGTAAAGCATCATTACTTTTAGCATGGTCTGTATATCTGGCTTTAATATTTTTTCATATATCAACCTGTATATTCAGGATTTATTTTTATTTTTCAGGGTCTTTTCCAGCTGTTAGAGGGAAAAGTACAAGTTATGTGTAAACCAGAAGATACCAGTGCTGTACAGGTTTGTCATCTTAATCATAGATTTTGTGATAACTTGCTGTTTTTATTTAGATTTATTGATCCTCCAATTACTTATTAATGAATTTAAACATATATATATGATGATACTAAGGAGTAATTTCTATCAATGCATCATGAAACTGAATCTTAGTTTATTGGCTGTGAGGATATTCTTAGCATTGCTTTAAACTTTTAACCATTCTTATGTAACTTTTTCCACTGTAAAGACTCAAATACATACCTTATTCAATCAAACTGGTCTCATACAGATAGATTTTGTCAGATTAGGTTCATCAGAAGATGAAATATGAATTCCTTAACTGACAACAGTTAAGATGATTTATACTGAAGTCTTTTCTTATTTCTGTTATTTGAACAAATCATGTAACAATACTTACTATTTAAATGCTTGAACTACTTACTGTAAAAGCAGAATTTTTTGTGCAGGATTTAATTTTGTGTATTAAATGGAAAAAATATATCCACGAAATTAAAACCTGCATGAAAATTTAACCTTCATATATTATCACTTCCATTTACTGGCAACCATTAAAATAACTCCACATGGAATCTTGTAGAGACAAAACCACGAAATTTTAACCTCACAAAAAATAAAGATTCTGCAGTTATATATATCAGCAAGCCAGGTACAAATATCTGTAATTACCATAAACAAGTTGTGTAATTTTGATGTATGCCACATATGTTATTGTTCAAATTACTGTTTTGTAGGAATTACTGCCATCAGTAACTAAGAAATACAAAGATGCTACAAAGAAAAATGTTATAGTAACAATTGATCAGGAAAATAGACTAGGTCCAGATATGTAAGTATCATTGACAAACAAGTATACAATCATTAAAAACACTTCAAGTTTGTTGGTAAGATTAGAATTCAGTAGAAGAAAACGGAAAGAGGGCCATGTTGTTTCTGTATGTTAATTACAGCCATTTAAATACACAATACCATGTTGTGCACTAAGTTCAGTGATCAAGTTTATTATTTGCCATGACATTGTTAAAATTTGCATATTGCATGTAATTGTCACCTGCAACTCAAATTGATTAACTGTACATGATTTTATTGAAGACCACAAAAATCCCAACAAACAAATGAACAATTTACCAGAAATAATAAATTCTTAAGCATAAGAATTCATATTATCATATACAATTTATATAGACTCTTTGTCTATCATCCGAGTTTTAAAAAGACCTATCACAGAATTACTTGTAGAATAAACTTTGATTTATTATCATTTTAGAATCTCTTAGCTGAATTAAATTATATTTTATGTCAAACTGTAAGAGATTAACATATATGCTATAAGTAACAATATCTACTGTAGTTATTAAATAAATCATTTTCCTTTTTTGTCAGTTTCACAATGTAAATCTATCTATTTACAGATCTGGAGGTGTTGTATTACTGGCAGTTAACAACAAATTGAGAGTAGAGAATACACTAGAAACCAGATTAGATTTAATTAGTCAACAGGTAAATAGTGATACTGTCAAGTTTACATTTCATATAGTGACAGTTCTAGTGTTTCAGTGTTTGATGAGGTCTTATCTATGATGACGTAAATTCTAGTCTGAAATGTTTCAGTGTCTGATGAGGTCTTATCTATGATGACGTAAATTCTAGTCTGAAATGTTTTAGTGTGTGGTGAGGACTTTTCTAACGTTGTCTTGTTTCAAATCCATTATGCTATTTTGATCCCTTCCTAGCGTGTTGAGATGGACATGAAAATAAAGGGTGTCTGTCTGTCCGATCTTGATGACACTATCACTTGAACAGTTCTTGCAAAATTTTTATGCAACTTAAATCATAGGTTCTTTTCAGTATAAAAATCAGTGACGATGAATTATTTTTAAAAGAGTTATATCCCTTGGAAATATTAGTTATATGGAAAATTACATAGTTAATGCTCTCAACTATTCAATATGCCAATCTTTAATGATACTAATTTCAAAGATTTATATCAATATTGGCAATATCTCTATGATGTCTCAGACATGTTCGAGAATCAGTGCTGCTCAATTATTTTCAAAGATTAATGCTGCTTGGAAATATCAATTATATAAAAAAAAATTGCTTTGCAAGTGCTTTCACATGTACTATTCTAATCAGTTTGTTAAGCTTATTGCATAGGTTTAAATCAGCAATATCATAGGACAAGATCATTAATCAGTGCAGATCTATGAAAGTAATGCCCCTAGGAAATATTAATAATATGGAAAATTGCATTGTGTATAGTCTCATGTGTATAATTGTCAGATAAAATATGTGCAATGCAGGGAACAATGAAAATCTGATCATTTATAGCAAATAATTTAATGTTGTGGTAAAGTTTTCATTGCCTGTTGAATGGAACAACTGAATGTTTCTAATCTAATTACGTATTTTCAGATGGTACCAGAATTAAGGAACATTCTCTTTGGAAAGAATCCCAACAGGAGATTTATGGATTAAGGATACAGATCTTATACAACATTCCATGACTGTTATCTTAGGCTAGATTGAGTAATGAATATTAGTATCAACACTTCTACACTAAATTTACATTGTAAATCTTATGTCATTTACTCGAAACATTTTATTCAGAAATTATTGTCTTGCAAGTCATTATTCTAGTCACATTGCAATAGAAACATAAAGGCTTAGAACTTTAGGAATATCTACTATATCTTTAGAAAATAATACATTATGTTTTGTTGTTAATAATTAGAAAAAGTAAAAATGTTTCAACTACCAAACAGGATGTTGACAAAGTCTAAGTTCTATGCATGGATAAAGTCTCAAAATAATAAGTAGCTAAATTCTTATGTTTTACGCTATTTAAGACGTATAGTGAAGTATGTTAAGTTATATGTAATCAAGTTTATATAGATATTTTAATCATGTGATCATTTCTCTGGTAGAAAAAAAATTAATTGTTTATTGTCTGTATGTAAAATAAATATACAAAAGAAAACCGACTTATTATTATGCCCCATTTATGGGGATTATAATTTCTGGTCAGTGCCTCCGTCTGTTCGTCTGTCTGTCCCGCTTCTTGTTAAAGTTTTTGGTCAAGGTAGTTTTTGATGAAGTTGAAGTCCAATCAACTTGAAACTTAGTAAATATGTTCCCTATGATATAATCTTTCTAATTTTAATGCCAAATTAGAGATTTAACCCCATTTTCACGGTCCACTGAACATAGAAAATGATAGTGCATATGAGGCATCCGTGTACTGGGGGCACATTCTATCGCTATTAATTTTCATGTCATTTTCGACATCACAATTTCATTAATAACTTATTCAAGATCAATCAAAGTATTCTATTATTCTAGAAATCAAGTGGTGAGTCTATTTCAGTTTTTGTATCCCATTCGATAAAGTTACAGGGGAGATATGATAAGCAATGGCACTTACAATTAAAATACCTCCATATCTTATTCCCTTTCCTTTAGGTAAAAAAATCATGTATTTTTCATGTTGAGATCTTTTTAGGCAGTAATTGTAATACATGGCCTTGACCTCATTTTTACACTTGGTTCAATTTTAAGATTTGTGATTATTCCTCTGATATTACACAGGACATGCAAATATTAAGTATAGGTAAGAAGTTTGTGTAGAAATAAATACATTTGGTAAAATTCCAGTTGAGAATACTTTTTGCATTGGACACAAAGACTAGCATGTGGACAGATCAAAGTAAGGCTTTCAACAAAGAGCAAAAGCCTCTCCTTCTGATAAGCAATAAAAGGCCACCAATGACAAATTGAGAAACATTTTATCAAAGAAAAACCAAGTCTGAGTTCTGCTGTAAATAATGAGTTATTGGTAAAGACTGATATGGGCAGACCACAAGAGTTTGACAAGTGCTGGCTCACAGGCTTTTGACTTTGAACAGGTACATATACCAGTAGAATGTGGCCATGTTTAACATGTTTGTAAACACTCAACCTTTCACTACTAACCATTGATAATGTGGTGTAACACACCAACAAGAGAAAAATTTAAAATGGAAATGGAGAATAGGTCAAAGAGAAAAACAACCCAACATTGCCAACCAAAGTCCAATAACAGCTGAGGTCAACCAATGGGTCTTCAACAACATACTTTAAAATTACTTCTCAGATTGGTTCAAAGATCCAACCTAAGAATAAAGAGTACTCAAAAGTTACTGAAGGCTAGGTCAAAGCATATTGCTGGTAATAAATATACTATGTTTTCCAAAGAGTTTGTCTCTTTGACAATGGTCATGAAAATCTTTTCAAGCTCAAGTACACCGGTCTATTCAGTTTCTTTACATAGCATGCATGTAAACAATGTTTGAACAACTATTAAACCAGTCAGGTGCCTATAGGTTGCATTTCTGTAAATATTGACAATGCAATTTCCCATAGGAACTCCTTTTACGGCTAAAACTGTTCCACTTTTACTATGAAGTTTTGAAAAAAATCTTATCCTAGAATTGAAAGTTCATATGCACTACAATTTTTTTCAAAGGTTAAAATATATAGGACTGTGTGGCATATTTTCAATGTTTGCATGCCCTGAACTATTCAGAGTTTAAACTAACACTAATTTTCTTATCTACCCCTACCTTGAATAAAAGGTTGTACCACATATTTCAATGTAAACAATATTCACATGTTTATTTACTGGCAACATTCCCAAGTTATGTCTTAATGAGATGGAACACAGAGAGCATAACTGGGAAACAGTATGTTATCAAAATTAATTTTCTATGAATATTCTAAATCTCCCCAAAAGAGGCATGGTTTGAGAAACAGCTGTTTTTACAAAGTGCAATCTCTTGGTCTTTCATGGTCAACTATAAGGTATGGGTTGTTGGTGTATAGATTGCAAGAAACTTAATATTAATATCTTTCAAGTTACCACCCCCTTTTATAGTTCATGAACACAGAGTGAAGTGATTAAATTCTTTATGTCCACTTCACTTGAACACTGGTGGGTAGTTGTCTCAATGGCATTCATACCACTTTTCCTTATTGTCGAGCCTTCGACTTTAGTCGAAAAAGCGAGACTAAGTGAGACTACATTCCGTCGGCGGCGGCGGCGGCGTCCACAAATATTCACTATGTGGTTAAAGTTTTTGAAAATTGAATAACTTTCTTAAGCTATACTGGATGTCTTCCAAACTTGGACAGAAGCTTGTTTATGATCATTAGATAGTATCCAGAAGTAAATTTTGTAAAAATAAAATTCCATTTTTTCTATTAATTTATTTATAAATGGACTTAGTTTTTCTGCAGGGAAACATTACATTCACTCTGGTTAAAGTTTTTAATATTTAAATAACTTTCTTAAACTATACTGGATTTCTACCAAACTTGGACAGAAGATTGTTTATAATCATAAGATAGTATCCAGAAGTAAAGTTTGCAAAAATAAAATTCCATTTTTTCTGTTTTTTACTTATAAATGGACTTAGTTTTTCTGCTGGGAAACATTACATTCACTCTGTGGTTAAAGTTTTTAAAATTTTAATAACTTTCTTTAAGTATCCTGGGTTTGTACCAAACTTGGACAGAAGCTTGTTTATAATAACAAAATAAATTTTGTAAAAAAATAAATCCATTTTTTCCGTATTATACTTTTAAATAGACTTAGTTTTTCTGCCAGGGAACGTTACACATTCACTCTGGTTAATTTTTTTTAAATTTAACTTTCTTATACTATTTTAAATTTGTACCAAACTTTGACAGAAGCTTGTTTATGATCAAAAGCTAGTATCTAGAAAGGAAATTTTGTTAATATTTTGTACCTGTGTATCTGTATTTTACTTATAAATGGACTTAGTTTTTCTTCCAGTTAACATTACATACAGTCTGCAGTTAAAGTTTTTAAAACATTTATTCAATTCATCAACTATCCTGAAATTTTTACCAAACTTGGACAGAAGCTTCTTACAATCAAAAGATAGTATCAAGGGGAATATTTGTATTGATTGTTTTCCTCATTTTTGTTGAGCCTGGGAGTTACAGCAAAAGTAGGCGAGACACTGGGTTCCGAGGAACCCTTAAGAATTTTTTTTATATGTAGCCTCAATTACACAAACAAAAGATAACTCATTGGCAACCATTTTGTTGGTCTCTTTCCTTTAGTGTGAGATGTGGTGTATTCAATCCCAGAAAAATCAAAACCAAAGACTTGTAAAAAAGAAGTTGTTGCTTTTCCACTAAGCACACCTTTTTAAGAAGTTAAAAATGAAGTAAAAGTGCTTTTGTCAGAAATTATATATTTGATGTACAAGTGCTGAAAGGTATAAATTTAACCTGTTTGAGTGCAAGCAGATTCAGTATGCTCCAAAGACTCAGAGACTCAGATCTTAAAATGTTTACAACTTCCTTCTTAACAATAACACACACCAACATATTTATCACTTTTTTTTTCTAATGCTTAGATGCTCCTCATTAAAAAGCTAAAAACAACAAAAAACAGCCTGTATCAATTTAAAGTATCACTTTATCTGTTTAAATTCATGTATTTAGACATTGTTGTAAATGTAATATAAAAAGCACAAGCACTTTTAGTGTTAAATATTTAGCACCACAATGATATATATAAAAGTCAATCAGTTGATACTTTATCCTGGTGGCCATTCCATTTGTCTCCCTCCCATTATATGTAAATGAAGATGGTAAACTGATTGAGAGCCATCTGGTCCATTGTTTATTACTGAAAAAAATAAATAAATAAACTCAAATCTATATAATATTAAGAATGCTAGCTTTTTTTCTTTTTTTTACTTATAAAAGAGGGACGAAAGATACCTAAGGGACAGTCAAACTCGTAAATCTAAAACAAACTGACAACGCCATGGCTAAAAATGAAAAAGACAAACAGAAAAACAATAGGACACATGACACAACATAGAAAACTAAAGAATAAACAACACGAACCCCACCAAAAACTAGGGGTGATCTCAGGTGCTCCGGAAGGGTAAGCAGATCCTGCTCCACATGCGGCACCCGTCGTGTTGCTTATGTGATTACAAATCCGGTAAATAGTCTAATTCAGTAGGTCAAATTCATGAAAGGGAAGGGGATTGTAGTTACGACGTAAGGAACATATCAGATATCATTTGTGAAACGGTTATTCCATAACGGTCAACCAACTCGTGATGGCGTCCGTAAAATTTACGAAGGGATGATTTCAACTTCACCATTTGGAACTCTTGGTTTAATAGCTTCCTTGTGAGCAGTAACCCTCTATCAAGAAAATCATGATAGGAAATGCAAGCACGGGAATATCGTATCAATTGGGAGATATATACCCCGTATGCAGGTGCTGCTGGAATGTTGCTACTTAGAAATGGAAAGTTCACAATTGGAAAGCTGAAATCATCTCTTTTGTCGTAAAGTTTTGTCTTCAACCGACCCTCATTGTCAATTATAAATTGTTTTTTCTGCTTGGCAACTTTACATTCACCCTCAACATTTATTAGATTCATAAACTATCCTTGATTTTTACCAAACTTGGACAGAAGCTTCTTACAATCAAAAGAAAGTGGAAACCTTACAATTATTTTTTTATTGTCTCTTAGTTTTGCTTTTAAACACAAATGATTAATTTCTCGCACATGTATCACCCTGCTAATCTTTAGTTCAGATGTCATATATAATGTCAAATTTGTTTGAACTTTTTTAAATTAATCCATCAATATGACTTATATAACAAAATCAAGGTAGATAAGATTAACCCAACTCCATCAAGAATATGATGTTCAGAGGTTGTCGTCTGCTTGTGTGTTTCTCGTTTTTATATAGATGAGACAGTTGTTTTTCCAGTTTGAATCGGTTTACACTAGCAAATTGTGGGGCCCTTTATAGTTTGCTGTTTGGTGTGAGCCAAGGCTCTGTGATGAAGGTTGTAACTTGACCTGTAATGATTTACTTGTATAAATTGTTACTTGGATGGAGAGTTGTCTCATCTGCACTCATACCACCTCATCCTATATGTATATATTGTTCAAAATTTAATGTTCAAAATTTAATACACACATTAGGAATTTCATCATTTTGATGTTCTTTGCTTAAGAAATTGATAAAACACAGAAATATTTGTGATATTATACCTATTCTATATCCTTTCTCCAATTTTTCTTGTTCTGCAACTTTCTTTGCTACCAAAAGTAAGTGGCCTAAAAGCTGTAAAATTCATTTAATATCATTTGTAAGTACCAATTAACAAACTAATCTAAAGTACTTGATCACTTATCAAAACACAACAATTATATTTATATTTCTACAGCAATTACTGTACACCTGTCTATAAAAAGTGAGATGAATTTTATCAACAGTTGTCTCCCTTGATTGCCATAAAGTTTGTATTTTATGTATGGATGAATTCTGGTTTCCTCTTACTTGTGAGATTTATTTGTTAGCTTTGAAATGTAATTCTTAAGTGGGTAATTGATCTTATTTGATACCTTCTCATCTGTGTCTACAGCATCATCTATACCAGTCAATGGTTTCCTTGGAATCACTAAGAAATGGACAGGTGCTTGTGGACTGACATCTCTGAAAGCTAAACACTGTAATGACATAGAACACTTGTATCAAAATCCAGACTGATACATGTTCCATTAATAATAAATTATGACTAAGATTCATAGAGTCATCCTTATTTTCAAATTAAAAATTATAATTTTCAAAAGTTATCTCCCATTTTCAAATTAAAAATAAAAAAAATCATGAGTTACTTCCCATTCACAATTAAAAAAAAAATGCACAAGTGCTAAGCTCTACCTTGTCTAGGTTTTTATTGTTTGTTTTTTTTCATCTGTGAAGTAAGGATGCAGTCTCTATGATTTAAAAAATGTATGTACCCACATAATTTATCAAGATTTTTTAAAATCCATTTTTTATACCTTTCATTCTTAAAATTCAAATCCAAATGATACACACTTCAATGATATACACCAGTAGCAATATTTTTTTTTAAAGTATACCTCATTATCTTCATAAATAATGTCAGCAGGAATAGATTTGTCGATGATTTTACTGAAGATTGTAGGTTCCCTTGATTTAGTGGCAGTCTGAGCCTTTTTCACTTCATCAGTACAACTGACAGGACTAGTACACACATTCTGAAAATAGTAACATAATGTTCTCTAGGCAATAACATAACCCCCATTTTGTATATTTTATACATACTGATATATGTGTATGTGGGTATTTAACAATAGTTGGTGTATGCCTGTGTGTATGTATGTTTGTGGAGAAGATATTATCACATGTATAAATAAGTTTGTTTTCATTGCTTTAAGTTTGTATATCTCTGTACCTTTTTACCTTTTGGTTAATAAGAATAAATATTATTATCAATTGAAAAGAAAGGATGTGATGCATCACTTTATAAATCTAAATGACTATATGCAATTGAAAATACTAAATTCAAACGGTAGTGTTTTTATAGCTATTCTCCATCTCAAAATCAACTAACTAAATCTGTCATAAATTGCCTGACAGATTATAAAATACATTTTTTTTCACTTTCATGACTTTAAATTGCTTGTGATTTTTTTTTCGGAATTTGAACCACTAAAATTTTTAAGGGATATTTTATGCTGTGCACTTAAGCTGATTTAGCTACATTTAAAACAAGTGAAAAATAGAACTTTGATATTCAGATAAAAATTGGAAATAAATACAAAATTAGATAACATTTTAATAATAAAAACTATCTAACTATGCTTATACGCCTTTACAGAATATTTAACAATTTCTAAACTGAAGAAAAAAATATGTGTCTGTCTGTGTCTACAGTAAATCAATAGGCTATTTGCCAATTCCCGTAATTGACCCTGTAATTAGAGATCCCTGTTTTAGTTGTCTCCCTTATGAGGGGCATTAATTTTTTTTATTTACAATGAAGAGCTAGCAGAAAGAGTAAATTTACCCGAGCTTAATGTGAGTAATCTGTAAGGTTTAAAAATCTTTTAATAACATTAATTTGTTGTTTAGCTTAATACTTTGATATCAGAAATTCATGAAAAATTAGTTAAACCGCAGATACATCACTTTCAATTCATCATTTTATCATGCTTTTGTCCGATATAGAACCAGTCTACGATTGACAAAGGGAAGTAATTTGTTTAAACAGTGTGTAATAACTGTAACTGGCAAAAGGATTATTTACAAGGATGATAGGAATTCAAAATCTGTTCAACATTTGCAACTTCTTGCAAAGAAATGACTCATTGTTGATAAAAGAAAAATAGAATTGACTAAAAAGAAAAAGTTTACACATCTATCGCTTCATTAAGACTTGTTTAAAATATTTAAAAAAATGTATACACAGTACAATTAAATAAGTATAAAGATACCTGTGATCCAGCCACTAAAAGCCTTGAAGTTGTACTTGCTGTCAGTAGGTACTTAATAGCTACTGGGATTATGTTGATTCTAGATGCAGCTCTTGTTACAGTAGTCAACATGCTGTATTCTACAAACATATCTATTCATAAAATAAGATGTAAATTCACTACATTCTATTAAATAAAAGAGTTGAGTTAAAAATATGCAACTTAGTTTTCCATTTTTCCTAGAAAATTGAAGAGAACTTGACTTATGACTTAACAAGAATGTATCCAAAGTACACGAATGCCCCACTCGCACCTTCCTTTTCAAGTTCCATGGACCGTGAAATTGGGTAATAATCTAATTTGGCATTAAAATAAGAAAGATTGTTCTATAGAGAACATATGTAGTAAGTTTCAAGTTGATTGGACTTCCATTTCATCCCAAACTACCTTGACCAAAAACTTTAACCTGAAACTCCCACTTTCATTTTCTATGTTCAGTGGACCGTGAAATTGAAGTCAAAAGTCTAATTTGGCTTTAAAATTAGAAAGATTATATCATAAGCAACAAGTGTACTAAGTTTCAAGTTGTTTGGACTTCAGCTTCATCAAAAACTCCCTTGACCAAAAACTTTAACCTGAACGAACAGACGCACAGACGATCGAACAGAGCCACACCAGAAAACATAATGCCACTCTACTATCATAGGTGGGGCATAAAAACAAACACATTGCATCTTATTTTTCCAGTTAAGACTGTATAGTTTTTATAAATATTAATGACAAAACTTGAATTATAATAAAACTTTGTAGTACAATTAGATTCTTCTTATTTTTTTATTTACTAAAATGTAAGTTTTATCAATATAAAAGAATATAAAATGTAATAAGTATATTTATATATGTTACTGGCATTTTCTAAATTTAGGCATTTTGTAAAATGACTGATTTTTATACAACAGCAAAATTTGAAAAAAAAATTGTCGTATATTGCTATCACGTTGGCGTCGTCGTCTGCGTCGTCGTCGTCGTTGTCGTCGAATACTTTAAGTTTTCGCACTCTAACTTTAGTAAAAGTTAATAGAAATCTATGAAATTTTAACACAAAGTTTATGACCACAAAAGGAAGGTTGGAATTGATTTTGGGAGTTTTGGTCCCAACATTTTAGGAATTAGGGGCCAAAAAGGGCCCAAATAAGCATTTTCTTAGTTTTCGCACTATAACTTTAGTTTAAGTTAATAGAAATCTATGAAATGTTGACACAAGGTTAATGACCACAAAAGAAAGGTTGGGATTGATTTTGGGAGTTTTGGTTCCAACAGTTTAGGAATTAGGGGCCAAAAAAGGGCCCAAATAAGCATTATTCTTGGTTTTCGCACAATAACTTTAGTTTAAGTAAATAGAAATCAATGAAATTTAAACACAATGTTTATGACCAGAAAAAGGAAGGTTGGTATTGATTTTCGGAGTTTAGGTCCTAACAGTTTAGGAATTAGGGGCCAATAAGGGACCCAAATAAGCATTTTTCTTGGTTTTCGCACCACAACTTTAGTATTTATCAATAGAAATCTATGAAATTTAAACATAAGGTTTATGACCATAAAAGGAAGGTTGGTATTGATTTTGGGAGTTTTTGTCCCAACAGTTTAGGAATAAAGGGCCCAAAGGGTCCAAAATAAAACTGTTTGATTTCATCAAAAATTGAAAAATTGGGGTTCTTTGATATGCCGAATCTAACTATGTATGTAGATTCTTAATTTTTGGTCCAGTTTTCAAATTGGTCTACATTAAGGTCCAAAGGGTCCAAAATTAAACTTAGTTTGATTTTAACAAAAATTGAATCCTTCAGGTTCTTTGATATGCTGAATCTAAAAATGTACTTAGATTTTTGGAAATTGGCCCAGTTTTCGAGTTGATCCAAATTGGGGTCCAAAATTAAACTTTGTTTGATTTCATCAAAAATTGAATAATTGGGGTTCTTTGATATGCCAAATCTAACTGTGTATGTAGATTCTTAATTTTTGGTCCCATTTTAAAATTGGTCTACATTAAAGTCCAAAGGGTCCAAAATTAAACTAAGTTTGATTTTAACAAAAATTGAATTCTTGGGCCTCTTTGATATGCTGAATCTAAACATGTACTTAGATTTCTGATTATGGGCCCAGTTTTCAAGTTGGTCCAAATCAGGATCCAAAATTATTATATTAAGTATTGTGCAATAGCAAGAATTTTCAATTGCACAGTTATAAATTCAGCAATAGCAAGAAATCTTTAATTGCACAGTATTGTGCAATAGCGAGAAATCTTCAATTGCACAGTATTGTGCAATAGCAAATATTTTCAATTGCACAGTATTGCACAATAGCAAGAAATATCTAATTGCACAATATTGTGCAATAGCAAGAAATTCCAATTGGATTTCAATTGGAGTTATCTTTCTTTGTCCAGAATAGTAGTTGAATCAACTTAAATCATTGTTTTATACAATATACAATGTATATTCACTTTTACTACCAACTGATAAATTAAAACAATCTTTACCATTCAGTCATTGTCAGTGATAACAAGCACTTTTTTTACATTTTAATATTTTATGATGTATTTAAATGAGTAGTTATTGTTGCAAACTTCATTAGAAATTTGAATTAAGAACAGTTTTGAAATAAGGGAAAGGGGGATGTGAAAATAAAATTGGGGGGGGGGGGGGGGGGGGGGGGGTCAATTTTTTTCATTTCAGATTTCATAATTTAAAAGAAAATTTCTTCAAACATTTTTTTGAGAGGATTAATATTCAACAGCATAGTGAATTGCTCAAAGGCAAACAAATTTTTTTAAATTCATTAGACCACATTCATTCTGTGTCAGAAACCTATGCTGTGTCAACTATTTAATCACAATCCAAATTTAGAGCTGAATCCAGCTTGAATGTTGTGTCCATACTTGCCCCAACTGTTCAGGGTTCAACCTCTGCGGTCGTATAAAGCTGCGCCCTGCAGAGCATCTGGTTTAGGTTTTTCTAAAAATGCCTTAAGTTGACAGGCATTTTATAAAATGCCTAAAAAAACCTAGTCATATTGTAAAATGCCTGAAATTTTTAATGAAAATTTTACAAATTGCCTGGTCTGTTTCAGGCAAATTATGTAATTTTTAAATACATGAAATAGCTGATAAAAACTATATTGTAAAGCTACAAAAAGGGTTGAGTTAAATAAATTTAAGATTATTCTTTAACTAGATGCTCTCAAGAGCCTGTATCGCTCACCTGATTCTACTTGGGTTTTTAAAATCATATAAAAAAAACATAAAATTTGGCTAAAAGTGACAACACAACCTCATAAGGAAAGGAACATTCAGGGTATGTTTAATTTCATTCAAAAGTCCCCCACTGGCGGCCATCTTGGATGACGGATTGAATACACAGTAACAACACTTGGAATGGTCAGCACCTCATAAGAAACATTCATGCCATGTTTGGTTTTATTCCATTCAGTGGTTCTCTAAAAGAAGTCATTTGTATGCATTTCCCTTGGGTCCTATGTTAAACTAAGTCCCCTGCTGGCGGCCATCTTAGATGATGTATCGGCTACAAAGTAACAACACTTGGTCAGCACCTCATAAGGAACATTCATGCCATGTTTGGTTTCACTTCATTCCGTGGTTCTCTAAAATAAGTCATTTGTATGCATTTCCCATAGGGTCCTATGTTAAACTAAGTCCCCAGCTGGCGGCCATCCGCAGTTGGATAATGGATCAGCTACAAAGTAACAACACCTGGTCAGCACCTCATAAGGAACATTCATGCCATGTTTGGTTTCATTCCATTCAGTGGTTCTCTAAAATAAGTCATTTGTATGCATTTCCCATAGGGTCCTATGTTAAACTAAGTCCCTTGCTGGCGGTCATCTGGGATAATGGATCAGCTACAAAGTAACAACACTTGGTCAACGACTTATGTTACCATTAAGTTGACTCATAGGCCTATTGAATATGCATGAAATATTTGCCATATTTGGAAAGAGTTTTGACAGAGGTAGATATTGGAGTGAATGTATTAGTAACAATTCCCCATGTAGATGGAGAGAAAGGAGACCTGTGTAACCTTAAGGATGTTGTTACCGGAAAGGAAGAGCATGGTTATCAACTGGGAATTAAAGTTCGAATACTACGTGGACTTTACATCAGGAATCAGTTTGTACGGTCTGACAGTAACTTTATTGCTATTCAATCCGTAAATTATGATAATGAAATATCCTTCAGTAAAGCTGTCAGTAAAGTTTCTTTGTGCGAAGGTCAGGGTTACACAAAATGTGGCCGTAGTGCTAGTGGTAAGACTAGCTGTAACACTAAATGTTGTCTTTGCAAAAAGACAGAAAAAATGTGCAACAGTTGCTGTCATCCAATCATTACATGAAGCAAAAATAATTGTCATATTCAGTGTTAATGTAAATGATTTAATTACAATGATAAAACTGTAACTGTTTAAATTGAATGCTATATTTAATGATAGAAAAATTTGTAAGGGTTCCGCAGAACCCAGTGTCTCGCCTACTTTTGCTGAAATCACAGGCTCAACAAAAAAAATAAAAATATTCTTCTTGATACTATCTTTACATTGTAAGAAGCTTCTGTCCAAGTTTGGTAAAAATCCAGGATAGTTTATGAATCTAATAAATGTTTAAAATCTTTAACTGCAGACAGTATGTAATGTTAACTGGAAGAAAAACTAAGTCCATTTATAAGTAAAATACAGATACACAGGTACAAAATATAAACAAAATTTTCTTCTAAATACTAACTTTTGATCATAAACAAGCTTCTATCTAAGTTTGGTACAAATTAAAAGTAGTATAAGAAAGTTACTATTTTTTTTTTAAATTTAACCACAGAGTAAATGTGTTGTTTTTTGGCAGAAAATCTAAGTCCATTTAAAAGTAAAATACGGAAAAAACAGATTTATTTTTTTACAAAATTTACTTCTGCATATTATCTTTTGATCATAAACAAGCTTCTGTCCATGTTTGGTACAAACCCAGGATAGTTCAAGAAAGTTATTAAAATTTAAAAAACTACAGAGTGAATGTAATGTTTCCCTGCAGAAAAACTAAGTCCATTTATAAGTAAAATACGGAAAAAATTGAATTTTATTTTTACAAAATTCAATTCTGAATACTATCTTGTGATCATAAACAAGCTTCTGTCCATGTTTGGAAGTAATCCAGTATAGTTTAAGAAAGTTATTAAAATTTCAAAAACTTTAACCACAGAGTGAATATTTGTGGACGCCGCCGCCGACGGAATGTCAAAATGTTAAATTTTGAGTACATTCCATTTAGTTTTAGTCTTTTAGGCATTTTGTAAAATGCCTTATGATATTTTTAGGCATTTTACAAAATGCCTGAAAAAATTAGTCAATTTGTAAAATGCCTAAATCATGCAGGCATTTTAGAAAATGCCTAAAAATTTCAGTTTCATCATTTTACAAAATGCCTAAATTTAGAAATTGCCTGTAACATATATTATTGTCACTGATTTCCATGTTTGTTTGTTTTTATAATATAGATCAATTTCAAGAGTGATATCCTAAAGGACAACATCAAAAGTTCAATGAAGGGTAAAAAACTTAGTTCACATAGTTTTTTCACTGACCCCCCCCCCCCCCCCCCCCCCTCTTAACTTAATTTGGGAAAAATTTATTGACCAATAGGGATATATGTAAAATCGATTTTAGATTAACAAAACTTGCACCAACCAGGGCATTCCACAATTCTACATATCAGCTGCTGTACTTCCAGGGAGATTCCATTCCAGCCCTAAACAACATCACTTTTCATATCTTCAGTCACTGTTTTATATTTAGGAATTGAATGCTGCTTTTTTTAAATTTATTGGGGTGTAAAAGTGTTGACCAAAGTACATTTTGTATGACCCTACAAAAAGAAGCATTTAATACTTAGAATTACATTTTTTTAGCTAAGATCATGAAAACACAATTTTTATCAAGTTTTCATTTAATTCACCTGTTTTTATTGTGGGACTTCGGGTCATCATAAATGATAAATTTCATTGTCTAATGCAATTGTTTCAGGAATAGCATGTGATGTGCAGTTAGCCAATTGAACAGAATAATGTATTATAATGAAACATACATCTAATGTAATTATTAAGTTAAATATAAATAATGAAGGTTTGATGGATAGCCTATATATACTTGTGGCAGTTATGGCATAATTAATATCTGACTGAATTACCGAAATACAGAATTGTTGTCTAAGAACACTGTTTGACTTCATACGTAGATAAACTAGAATGTTTTAGGTATGTGGTCAGTTTACCTTAGGGACAATAAATTGTGTTGATTGTGTTTTGGTTGGTTAATTACATACTCAAACTTGATGTCCTTATGAAATTAATAATTATGGTCATAGTCTCATTGGGGTCTAAGTGTGACGTGGTACTGATTTTTTGTAAGCGTGACACGTGAAAGTCAAATTCTTGTGGCGTGAAAACTGGAAATGAGGACTTGCGGGACTCGGAAAATGACAAAAATTTGAGAATTGTAACCCCCCAATGAGACCCCCAATTCAAATTGTCATAATAGACCACTTTCGAGTTCATCCGTCACCGGCAAAAACTCGTCAATTATGTACGCCTTTATGACGTCATTTACCAGATAGAGGGGCTCGCCTGTATCCCTGCACTATTTACGTTCATCAAGCGTCTTAGTGATCGTCTTTGTGCAGGATAAACTAGAAATAATGGTTGCTCTGTAGGTACTTACTGACAATTCCCTAATGACAGCAGTGTTGATTGTCAATTTTGACAATTCAATTTGCCGAATAATTCGTACAATATAGAATTATAGTTTTCCAACCACTCGCTCAACATTGGAAGGAAGTGACGACGCCCCTAAACGCACAAATGACGGTGATCAAGGCGCGTGTAATTGACGAGTTTTTTCAGGTGACGGATGAACTCGAAAGTGGTCTATTATTTGGACTATAAAGGAAAGGGCTGATAAAAAAAAAAAACTAATTTTCTAAAGCATGATGCACAATGACAACCCAAATAAACATGCAAATAAGGCATAAATTTTAAGATAGTTTGGTGTGCATATTTAAGAATAGCCAAATTAACCATAGAATATAAGATATAACAAACGGTTTTAGGCCCACTTACACTTTGTTTACCTCAAGGGAGATAATTTGACACCTACCGGAAGTAGATTTACACAGGAAGTGGTCAGATCAACAACACAGATCATTCGATTCATTGTCCAAAACTTTACCCATCGCAATATGACAATATATTTATTATATGACGATTACTTAACAGAGATCAGGGGGAAATAATGCCAAGCAATGACATTTCAGTCTCAGTCAACCCGATTTGCGGACTATTTCGTCGTATGTGGCTTGGATGTGAAGTCTGGCTTGGAACCAGATCAACTGTCTGGTTAGATAATTTTGTCTACTTTTTATAAACACTTTCTTTGGGAAATAAGAAAAACGCAATAAGTAAAACTGAATGAGTCTAAGTTCCCCACTGTTGTCCCTTGTTACAGTTATAGTGTGATATAGGCATTCACTGAAATTGAGAAAGGAAATGGGCTAGGAGGGGTCCTGATCCCGAAATCCCGGGCTTAAAAACACGAAATTTGAAAAAAGAATTACCGTATCCCGAAAGGGTCAATCTGGAAATCCTGAGCTTAAAAACACCCGATCCTGGAGTCCCGATAAAGGTCCTATCCCCCCTCAGACAACCATCTACAGACAACAACCTGGCCTAAGGCAAAGAGCAGACAACAACCGAAGTCCACCAATGGGTGTTAATAACACAGTGAGAAAACACAACACCCAGAGGTGGCCCTCAGTTGGTCCCTTTTATAAAAATTGTGTACTAGTTCAGTCAGTGAAAATGGACAACACACTAAACTCCTAAACATACGAGTAAACAACATGAACAATGATACATTTTACATGAACTCAAATTATAAAAAAATACAATACAAACAAAGGCCAGAAGATCCAGACTTAAAACAGGCACCACAATGTGGCAGGGTTGAATAAGTTTTGTGAGACCTCAACCCTTCCCCTATAAATTCTATACCTCTAGCCAACATGGCCAATGTAGAATAAGAAACACATAGCATATGCACAGTAAAACTCAGTCGATTAGAAGTCTAATGTCAGGAAAGAGAATAAAAGAAACTGAAAAATTAACAATGATACATAAATTAACAAAGGCCTGTTAGTAGATATATAATAACTTACATAAATGTACCAGCATCAGACCTTAAGCATGCATATTAAGTATCATACTGTCATAAGTTATACAAGAAAAAAACATAACTTGTATATGTATCAAGCCAACAACTGGTTTCAGAAAGAAAAGGTGTTTTTTTTCAAATGCAAAGACCATATGAGTGAACCAATAGTAATTCCAAAATATGCAATCCTCCATGACCTGTCATAGGTATTGTAGCTATATCCTTGCGGAATAAGTCAGTTTAAAGGTTTGGTTTCCCTATTTTGGTGAATGCTGACATTTCTGCGCTTTGTAAATGATATTACCATAAAATATTGGATGTGAAATACCTGACCATTTATAATGTCTGCATGTTGATTCATATTTATAAATGATTTCCTTGTACCGATGATTAATTTTAGTAAATGTTTTGACTACTTATTGGTATCGAAATTCCTAATGTAAACTTTTTCAGTAATTATAAGATTTGTTACACACAAGAGCAAATCAAACACATTGGCTACAGTTATATCGGTACATTAAACATTTAAAAAAATAAAATGTTACAATAATAAATGCCGGAATGCAAGGTTGAGTAAGGAACTAATTAATGTCAACATGGTCAAGTGTAAAAATACAGTGGGGGATGCAAAAATTTAATTAGTTGGAGGGGGCCCACTGTCTACAATAAGATTGGGCCTGCTTCAGTCATGCTTCAGCGATTCCCTTTATATTCAACTAGATTTTCCCCACAAATTTTGGAGTGGGGGTGGGGTGGAGGGTCCTTCATCTGGATAGGTCTATTCAATATATAATAATAGTGTCTATGGTTATGTTAAATTATTAGTACTTTAAATGTGTTAAATTTATGAAACTTGAACCTTCTTTATGTATATAAAAAAGAAGATGTGGTATATGATTGTCAACAGGGTTTCCCCTGGGTCAATTATTTTTTTCGCCACCTCTTTCGCCAAAACAATATATTTTTCGCCACTTTATTATTTTTTTCGCCAAGTAACACAAATATATTTTTCATTTAAAATTTTCCTTTTTTCCAGCCCCCCCCCCCCCCCCCTAAATAAGAAGTGTTTTTTCAACAAAACGATGCATCTTATCACTTGGAATTGATCCCTCGAGTAAGGTGTAGTCATTACATGGAAGGGTTACTCTCATGCCAACCTTTTAAATAGATTTCTTCATAACAACAGTTTTCTTTTCTAGACCATCGTACATAAATTCATAAGTAAAACTATATGCTTTGAAACACGTGTGTAACTGAAACGACTTTGAAGTACCCACTAAAATCAATGATCTACATGAAAGTTAAATGATAAAGTTTTAAATCAGAGACCTTTCTGCACTATCATTAAAAGAAGGAGAGGAAGCGTAAAAATTTTGCTTCAAACATGTGCGTTGCAAAGTGGTCAATAAATCCCTTTTGTGACATGTGACAGAAGCCATTTAATCATATAATTTTGTCACATCATACAATCAACACCTTTATTAATTCGTCCTTTGATGTCGACAGCTTTGAATGCAATCAGCTGATTATTGATTTTCTGTCAAAATCTTAACGAGTTCAAGGTGAATTCCGAGTATTGTCTGATCGGAAAAGTCATTGAAAGTCAGAGAAACCCGAAAAAAGTAAATAAACAAGATGGCTGAAAATAAATCGTTATATATATTTCTTTCGCCAAATTCTTTCGCCAATGACGAATTTTAATCGCCACAATTATTATTTTTTCGCAAATTGCGAAAATGGCGACCGCCAGCGGAAACCCTGATTGTCAATGACAACTATTCACAAGAGTCCAAATAACACAGAAATTTACAACTATAGGTCACTGTACGGCCACTGATCAAAGCCAATACCACATAGTCAGCTTTAAAAGGAAATAAAATGTCAAATGTATAACAATTCAAACGAGAAAACTATTAAACAGCCTTATTTATGCACAAAAAAACGAAAGAAAAAACAAATATGTAACATATCAACAAAAGACAATCGCTGAATTAGAGGCTGCATACATAAAGAATGTTGCTGGGTTAAACATGTAAGCGGGATTCCAACCCTCCCCCTAACCTGGGACAGTGGTATAACAGTACAACATAAGAACAAACTATTACTAAAAAAAAACAGTTGCAAAAGGGTTAATTCATCAGATGGATACAAATAGAAATACATCTAACAATAGCACAGAGTGAACATGGCCACGTACTTGTATATATTTCCCAACAACAAAAAGACGATTAGTACTGATCAGAGAGTACTCACAGTTACTGACAACTAGTTCATGACTAATAAAAAAAAATCATGCATCTAAGACTAAATTTTCAATCAGTACAAATCCAAATGAAGAAATATTTGTACAAGTAGTACCCCTGACTGTCATTTGCCTAAACCTCTGATATACAGGCCAGGAAATGACAACTGTCATATTTTACACTTATTGAGTGAAATACTTGACATATATGTAGGAAGGAATACTACATTCAAGGTTTGTTTTGATATAGACATATACATGTATGAAGGAAGGAATTTAAAATGATTTTTTTAATATATTTTTAGGTGAACATTTGCAGTGTCCTCCTTTAGATCGTCCTTATAAGTCCAAGGTATTGGATCATTATCCTGAATCAGTGCCATGGAATGCATTCGACAAAGTAGCTGTTGGGATGGTAATGATATATACAATTAAACATTGCTGTTCATGACACAAAATTAAATCATACAGTTTGCAATACTACTTGTACATGTTGTAGATAATTGTTTTGAAAATTATCGCTCTGAAGAAAAGTAGTTTACATTGCTAAGAGGTTTAGCTGAAACCAGTGTTAAATTAAACTTCAGTCCTGTGATCCTAATATTTACTTAACAAACTGCCAAGCTGGTGTTTTATAATCTCTATAAAGAGACAGCATAAATCCAATATATATATAGTAACTTTACCATCTGAAATTAGTTATTTGGTAATGTGTTCTGGTATTCAACTAAATAAAACATCATATTGACTTGGAATTATGTTACTTTGGAAATAAAATCTTTAAAACTATGAGTCTATGTTCATAATGAAAATTTAAATTAGTTTTAAATATTTTGAAGGGCAATAATTGAAATTCTAAGCCATGATGCATTTGTACATGTCGTCTTTGAATGTAATAACAATCTTTTTACTCATACTTGTAAATTAAAAGGGAAAGATTCATCAATAGTTATTTAGTATGATTATAATTTTTATAATGTTTATTCAAAATATAATTTGAAAGAATAGATACATGTTGGTGACGAACTTGTCTGTAAAATGGTAATATAATCCAGTAAATAAAATACATGTAACTAAGTCATATAAACAGTGTGTCTCAGCAAATATCTGCATATTAAAGATATCACACACTGTTACACATAAAGATATCACACACTATTACACATAAAAATGTAAAATGACTTGAGGAAATTTGTGAAGATTTCTTTAATAAATTCTTTTAATTAACATTTGTTTCATTTTAAGTAATTAAGTTTCTTCAACATGTTCAATATAGTTTATTTTTTGTCTGTTTAATTTTTAGCTCAGTTTCCCAAGAGGTTTATCCTTTTGTATACAGAAAGCTGACAGACAGCCAGACTTTCATTCGTTTATCATTACTAGGGAAGATGGAACCAGAACATATGGGTCTGCATTTATTTATTACGAGGAAGTTACAGATGACAAAATCTTGGCTGCCATGCAGACATTACAACACATGTTCCTAGCAGAGGTTGAAACTGATGTGTCAGACACTCTACATATTGAACAAGTAGGAGGGAATCTTAGATTTAGTCCTGGTACTACAAAGAAAAGGACAATTGACGATTTGAAAATTTACAAATCCAACAAGGATAGACTGTATGTGACAAAATGTTTTTGTTTAATTACTCAGCAACCATTTGTTCAGCCGACTCAGCAGTTTTTACAACAGTTACATAGTGCTGTATTAAATCCAACAGAAATAGAGTTATCATTAGAATCGTATATTTACAATGTTTTATATGAAGTACCATTACCTCCTCCAGGGCGCAGTATGAAGTTTTATGGTATTAAGTCACCAATATTTTGTCAGCGTCCAAGTAAGTATATGAATAAAATACAAACAAAAATAATGTAATTTTTACATTACATGGATAAAAAAAAATTATGATATAACATGACAAAAACGGATGTACAATGTACTTTTCTTTCAAGTACATGTCCACACAAAAAAAATAATTCATGTATATATATGTTCCTTAGAATTAAATTAAGTTGGGCCCTTCAATTGTTTTATATCATCTTTTTCAATGTATAATGTACATAAGTTGTATAAATACATAACATTGTTCATTTCTAGGAAAAGTGCATGGTTTGCATGTTAATCTAAAATTTATGAATGGAAAGATTTATATCAAGAATAAATATATGTGTTATGTTCAGTTATTTTTTTATTTTTCATGTTTTATTAAGAAGGATAAATATGCAACATCTTTAATGTATTGAAATATTACAATAAAGGCTGTATTTTAAATACCCTGCTTTGGACGACATTTCATAAATATTAATGCAGCTACAAAAATATCATGTCCACACATTTACACTTCTTATTACATCAGTGAGATTGTTTGCCTTAAATTACTGGAGAATATTCATAAAGGCTTTTCCCTGGAGAAGAAGTCCAATTTGAAAATAAAATAGCTAAAAATTATTCCCAAAAAGACAACTTTTTCCCAAACAATGCAGTCTCAGTAGTAATTGTGCATGAATACAAACAAAAAAACAATCATTTTAACATTTACATTATATGTACAGATTTTAAGGGTCTATTTATGTATCATCATTGACATTAAGAGGCCTTATTTCAAATGAGGATTTACCGCTTGAAAGGGGGTCTGCAAATTGAAGTTCCAGTCAAATTCATGCTTTGATATAATTTTCCCAATTTGATGAAAATAACGCATATTTTCCCAATAAAAAAGGGTAGAGGTAGTTTTGAAAAAAGCCAACAATATCACTGTTAATGTATCTGTTACACTTATCAAGTCACAGAGGATACAAAGATATGTGAACATTACTAGATGATGACATACCAGAGCATAGCCTTACCTGTGGCTGACTAAATATTAAAATCTCACAAAAGCTATAGACTAGCATGTACATATATATATTCATTATGAATTACAATTATAAACTTTGCTGTATTAATTTAAGTAGATTTTATATTGAGATATTTCATTGCATGTTTACAGTGGACTGGCGAGAAGTTAAAGGTTTGTTTGTACACTTGGGTGTTTGTGCTTTGGATGTTGTTGCAAGCTTTGTCAAAAGATATAGAAATAAGGATACTTAATTTAGTGGGGGGAAAATTAATCAGATTAATGCTAGTTAATCAAATGTTATAAGTTTTTTATCATTTTTCTGACAGCATTTTTTTACGTCCAATTTTTTTTTACCATTTTCAAAACTGGTCAAAAGTACAATTCATTATCTGACACATTAATATTAATGTTCTCAACATACTTATACTTCTTTTTTGTCCTGTCTTTAAAAAAAAAAAATTACCCATGAATATAAAAAAAATACACAATAAGTAAGATATATCCAATCTCTGTGCAGTAGGTTTATGACTTTATTTACCATGATTACTATACATGCTATATAGCTATTTCCAAACTTCCTTATATCAGATAGATGTATTCTGTCTTTACTCAATTTTACTGCAGAGATTAGAAACACTAGATGTGTCTTACATAGTCATGATAGTTTTTCATGATACAAAATTTTAGTGCATATTACATATATTTTATTAGTTATATAAATATGTTCCACATTAATTCGCGCTAAAATAAGTACAGAGTGGAATATAGGGAAAATAGATTCAGATGTAAAGACAATTACTGTAATTGTTGAATGTAAGCCCTTATAAAACCCTGGTAGAAAATGATATGCTCAAAGGTATGTTTAGAACATCTATGAACCCTTGACACTCATATTAGGAATGGTGTTGGTTTTTCATTGCAGCAATGCCTCTCATAAGTTTTCTTTTTTGATAAATTATAGTTCTCTGAATTAAACCTATTGATCAGGTTTATTTAGATACAATTTTGCACGCACATAAAAAAAAACCCAGAAAAACTTTAATTCTTCTGAAGCTTAAAACATATCTTGCTACATTTATTTTAATGTTTTACATACATGATATAGTTTAGTCCAAATAATTATGACATTCTTTGACGCCTTACATCGACGCAGGAAGGCGTCAAAGCCAAAATTTGAAATAGCCTTCCAAGAAGTCATAATTATTATGTATTAAGTATTTATATGATTATTGTAATATAAATTTCCCATTCAAACAAAACAAGTACATGTAACTAGCTCCCATTTGAAATAAATCCCATAATTTTAGTCCCCTTGATGTCATATTAGGTATTGTCAAGATGTTGTTGTCAACAAAGTTGAATCAAATTGAAGGAAGATGGTTTAGAAATGATACATTTTCATGCAATATCTTCTTAATTTACATGTGAACTCAATAACTTAATTAGAAAATCATAAGAAATTAAAGTAACATGTGTTTATAGGGAAATAATTTGTTGTTCAGTGACTGGTTGAATTTTTTTTTTCAATTTTCTAATTACTGGATTAGATATTCTATGATTATTACATCTTGTTGAAATGCAAAAGAAGTTCAAGTATTACTCATGTTTCTTAGGGTCTACTGTATAAGTAAGATATGAGAAGATAAATCTATACTCAAATATGTATCATTCATTTACTTCTCTTGGTATTATATAACTTCTCTATCACTTATGCTTCTACTTTTTTCTGTCAATATTTGGGTTGTATGATAAGCAAGTAAATGAACAATACTTTTACTATTGAATTCATGTAAGATTAAGCTAAACAACAAGAATATTTTAATAACTCTGTAATGTATATTTCAGGTGTAAGTGAGCTGCCATTGTTTGACTTCTGTCTGTCCCAGTTATTTGATTACCTTGACATAAGAGATATCGTCCAGCTGTTTACAACATTACTGTTAGAACACCAAGTCTTATTGTATTCTTCTGGTAAGAGATAAAAACATTACTGTTAGAACACCAAGTCTTATTGTATTCTTCTGGTAAGAGATAAAAACATTACTGTTAGAACACCAAGTCTTATTGTATTCTTCTGGTAAGAGACAAAAACATTACTGTTAGAACACCAAGTCTTATTGTATTCTTCTGGTAAGAGACAAAAACATTACTGTTAGAACACCAAGTCTTATTGTATTCTTCTGGTAAGAGACAAAAACATTACTGTTAGAACACCAAGTCTTATTGTATTCTTCTGGTAAGAGACAAAAACATTACTGTTAGAACACCAAGTCTTATTGTATTCTTCTGGTAAGAGACAAAAACATTACTGTTAGAACACCAAGTCTTATTGTATTCTTCTGGTAAGAGATAAAAACATTACTGTTAGAACACCAAGTCTTATTGTATTCTTCTGGTAAGAGACAAAAACATTACTGTTAGAACACCAAGTCTTATTGTATTCTTCTGGTAAGAGACAAAAACATTACTGTTAGAACATCAAGTCTTATTGTATTCTTCTGGTAAGAGACAAAAACATTACTGTTAGAACACCAAGTCTTATTGTATTCTTCTGGTAAGAGACAAAAACATTACTGTTAGAACACCAAGTCTTATTGTATTCTTCTGGTAAGAGACAAAAACATTACTGTTAGAACACCAAGTCTTATTGTATTCTTCTGGTAAGAGACAAAAACATTACTGTTAGAACATCAAGTCTTATTGTATTCTTCTGGTAAGAGACAAAAACATTACTGTTAGAACACCAAGTCTTATTGTATTCTTCTGGTAAGAGACAAACACATTACTGTTAGAACATCAAGTCTTATTGTATTCTTCTGGTAAGAGACAAAAACATTACTGTTAGAACATCAAGTCTTATTGTATTCTTCTGGTAAGAGACAAACACATTACTGTTAGAACACCAAGTCTTATTGTATTCTTCTGGTAAGAGACAAACACATTACTGTTAGAACACCAAGTCTTATTGTATTCTTCTGGTAAGAGACAAAAACATTACTGTTAGAACATCAAGTCTTATTGTATTCTTCTGGTAAGAGACAAAAACATTACTGTTAGAACATCAAGTCTTATTGTATTCTTCTGGTAAGAGACAAAAGAAAGGTTTCATAAATATATTGATATGAATTAAAAATTATAACATTTATTGAAAGTTGGGTATATACAAAATGTTTACAATAATACATATACAGTGTACAGTCAGGGGCGTTACTTAAACAAGTTCTTTTTTTAAATTACTTATATAAGTATTTTTTTATTTTAAAAATAATAAAATTACTTTATAGAGTTATTTTAAGTTTCAATAGATACATAGACTAAATGTACTTTTCATGATTTTAAACAACATATTATATAATAAAATAAAGAATTTATCAGATTTGTGAGGAGTATAGAGATAAAGGGTTACTTTGAAAATAATGACAAAAATATTACTTGAATAAGTTATTTTAAACATTTTTGAAAAAAATAGCAATTACACTTATCTAAGGCACATATGTTATTGATTTAGGTTACAAATTATAAATAACTTCAGGTCTTAATTAATTCACAAGTATCTATCTATTTATATCAGTCTACCTTCAAGATTTTAGAGGAAAATGATAATTTAATAGTCCCAAGAGACCAATCTTTGACCCAGAAGCGTAGGTATGAAAGATAAGTGCGTCGGAAAGTTAATTAGTGTTTCTGAAGAATTAGTTTTTGTATATCAAGGGAAAAATAACCAGATAACTGTTAAAAATATCTAAAGCTAGTAAAATCTATATTCTTGGACACCTATACAAATAATATTTAGAAAAATAACTTATAAAAGTTATATTTAAATTAGCCTCGTTTTCAACATTACTTGTATAGGTAATTTTAATTGTTACTTGTTTAAGTAATGCCCCTGACTGGTGTATACTGCTCGATCTCTTAATAAATATGCTATAATTTTAAGTAGCAGACTTGATACATAACCAATTCAAATCTAAGGATGCCAACAGCCTTTTTATGAATTCAGAGATCAGCCCATATGAAAAATATTGATATTGCAGACTCATACTTTGAGCAGCAAGTTTTAGTCTTAAAATCATTTTGGAGCTGTTTCAAGTAGAGAAATCATACACCATTTATCTCCTTATTAATTTATCTATATGAATCTGCACTTTGATTCTTGAAGGACATGTGGGTCAAATTTAAGATTTAAATGTAACAATGAAAAATAAAAGACAGCTATAAGATAAGGCAAGATTCAGTTTTAACAATGCACGATTTTTTGGATGATTTACTTTTGATTACAGCAGGGGTTATCCAGCAAAAATAAAGATAAATATTAAAATATTCTTTTATGATTCTGATTATTGTGTAAATTTATAGTTAATGTATATTTTCTCTCTTTTCTTCACCATAGATTACCAGAAGTTAATGTTAGTAGCAGAATGTATGATGACTTTGATATTCCCATATCAATGGCAGCATGTTTATGTCCCTATACTGCCAGCATCACTCACACATTTCTTAGATGCCCCTGTACCGTTTGTAATGGGTTTACACCATGGTAAAGAGAGCAGATCAGAACTCCAATTACCTAGTGAAGTAAGTAAATATTTATATAGAATGATGAATAGAATTTGTGTTTCTTTTTCTATATTTTATTGACAAATGGACTTATTCTATGTCAGTCTTCCTTAGACTTTACACGGAAAGCAGTCAAAACACAGACTCCTGTAGGACCCTTTTTGCAATTAAGGTAATTAAGTTATTTTCTTTTTCAACTCAGCATATTTAATATATACCTATAACTGGTACGAGTGCCAATGAGACAACTCAATTTAAGTCACAATTTGTAAAAGTGAATAATTTTAGGTCAATGATCTTCAACACAGAGCCTTGGCTCATACCGAACAGCAACCTATAAAGGGCCCCAAAAATGACTAGTGTAAAACCATTTTTAAAAACAAAAAAAACAACAGTCTAATCCATATAAAGAATAGCGGCACAAGAAACACTTATAAACCACATCAACAAACGACAACCACTGAACATCAGGTTCCTAACTTAGGACAGGTGCCAACAAATGAGGCGTTTTTAAACTTTTAAAAGGTATTACAACATAGAAATTGAAATGGCTTAAATCAATTAAAAGACATATAAACAGAAGCAAGTGAACATACACTGAATAAATAAGGCTATTAAAGGATATTATCTGAAAATAGGCTTTAGTCGAATTTCACAATTTAGGAAAGCTTGCACATTAAATAGTTCCTTTTTTTTTCTTTTCCTGTATCTGCATGATCTGTTGAGAAAAAAACTGATTCACTTCAAAAAGGAGTAAAATAAGCGAGTAACTTTTTATGAAACATTTGATATGAATATAATGTTTCTTTTCAGTCTAATATGTGTTTTGTTGATCATGTTGATATTTTCAATTCTGTGTTTCAGGCCAATATGTGTTTTGTTGATATTGATGCTAGGACAGTTGAAGTTCCAGAAGATTTGCCAAACTTCCCACACTCACAGGAATTGATTGGCGAACTCATCAAAGTCAAAAACAAATTTCGACATGCCAACGAAAAATCTGTAAACATAACCACCCGAAAGTCTTTCTCAACTCTAGACAATTTTGACAGTTCATTGAAAGAATCCAGATTAAGTAACCAGAGTTGTCCAGATCTTCAAAACAAGCTAGACATTCTACATCAAAGTGAAGCATTCAATAGAATCTCTGAGCTTGCCAAGAAAACCGGGGTCTGGAACACTATTGATGAATTCTCTGACAAAACAAAAGAAGTTTCTACTCAAAATGATGACAATGATGCAAGTTCTATGAGTGAACAAGAAATTACACAACTTAACTATAACAACACTGTTAGAGAAATCTTTCTGAATCATTTCTTACACATATTTAGTTCATATGACACATTTGTTATTTCCCCTAATCAGGACATGGAATCATGGTTAACAAATCGGGAGTCCATGCAGAACTTTGATAAAGCGTCCTTTCTTAGTGATCAACCTGAGGCTTACCTCCCCTTCTTATCATATTTCACTGAGACACAGATGTTTGCTACATTCATTGACAATAAAATTTTATCTTTGTGGGAAGACCCAGAACCCAGTTTACGGATCTTTGATGGAAGATTAAAACTGTTAAAGGAGCAGGTTGGAGAACATGTGAGACATACATATGCACCATGTAATACTATTGAAGATACAGGTAATTATTTAAATATTCAATGTTAAAAACAGCTAAAATACAATTCAGTACTTATATACTTATTTATTAAGTTATAACTCTTAAGACACTGAAATCATTCATAAATCATCAGCTGTGAATGATATTGTACCTTAGGTGTATTTAGCAGAACTTAATAAAAATAAAGAACAGAAAGGAGTTTCCATATGCAATATCATGGAATACTTACAAAGTTTATCGGATATATATATATATTTATCATATATTTAGTACAAAATACAGCTATTTTGTATATCTAATAAAGGTTCTTTTTTCCAGTCTGTATCACCTACCCTTTATCGCATACCCCGTATCGCATGGCTAAACCCGTATCGCATACCCCGTATCGCATGGTAAAACCCGTATCGCATACCTTTTTTTTTTTTTTTTTTTTTACCTGAAGTCAGTTTTTTGTTTTTTTTTGGCTTAAGGTCAAGTTACAGTAAATGGGCTATGTCACAGATTTGAGTAAAATTTTGCATACAACTCTGGCTCGATGAACTCCAACTAAAAATCGAAATTATAATGCATTTATCTCATTTGTCATTTAAAATATTACTGATTGACTTCTTACAAAATTGGTGAGCATTTGTATAGAAAGCACATAAAATCGGCATAAAACCTTCTAAAATTTGTCTTAAAATCGCAAAATCTCTAATTCTACTCCATAGATTTTTTTAAAAAAACTATATGTTGTTAATACATAAATAACCGTTATAATGATGTAAAATAAAGATAGGGTCACCGACTTCGTTTTTACGGTATACATCATTCAATGTTGTGTTCTTTGTGAAAAAATCCTATAAAACGTCGAAATAATCGTAACGTCGCCGTGTTGCTGGCTGTAAAATGTTGATTTTTGACGTTTTTCACTACCAACAAGGTGAAAAAAATGATTATTAGACAACAAACGAAGTTGGTGACCCTATCTTTATTTTGCATCATTATAACGGAATTTTATGTGTCAACAACATACAGTTTTTAAAGAAAAATCTATGGAGTAGAATAAAAGATTTGGCGATTTTAAGACAAATTTTGTATGTTTTTTGGCTGTTTGTATGTGCTTTCTATACAAATATTCACCCATTTTAAAAGAAATCAATCTGCAATATTTCAGATAATAAAAGAGATAAATGCATTATTTTTTCGATTGTCAGTTGTAGTTCACCGAGCCAAGATTGTATGCAAAATTTGAGCAAAATCTGCGACATAGCCCATTTACTGTTCCTTGACCTTAAGAAAAATTTTCCTCAAAATAGGTCAATTTTTTTAATGACGTCATTGTTTGGTATGTGTCGTCACGAACATTAAGTTTCACAACATATTTTGTGGCACCCTAAATGCAACTATAAGAAATAAAAAACACTCAAATAAATACAATAACAAACAAAATATTTTTAAAACAACTGATTGTAAGGTAAGCCAGGTGCTTCTTATAAATAATTGAGCAGTTATTTTAAGGCTTTGAAACAAGACAAAAGCAGAACTGAAGGTAACGCAGTGCAATGGATCAGAAAACAGTTCATAAAATATAATACTCTTCTGTTGAAATATATGATAAAGCGTATAATACATTGCAAAATCCGTATCACATGCCGTATCACCCTCGACCAATATCATCCCTCGGGCCAAAGGCCCTTGGGCTGATATTGATGTCTCGGGATGATACGACATATGATACGGATTTTGCCATGTATTATTCTCTATATATTCTACAGCCAATGTTATATATAAAAAAGATGTGGTTTCAATGCCAATGAGGCAACTCTTCTAAAGAGACCAAATGACACAGAAATTAAAAACTCTAGATCACTGTATAGTCAGTTACGAAAGACCTGGAAATGACAAAAGTAAAACAATTCAAAAGAGAAAACAAAGGGCCTAATTTATGTACATAAAAATGAAAGTAAAACAAGTAACACAGCATTAACTGACAACAACTGTTCTTTACAATAATAACAATTATGATTTTATGTTTCAGAGAATCTTTTGAAGAAGAGAGTGATCTATGTTGATCACGTTTCCCCCAAACCTCACAGTCTGGAGGGATTAACTGTATCTACAACTATAGAACCGGGAAACTTTCCACAGTTAAATGAAAAAGTTCTCAACACAGAACCAGTTTTCAAGTTAGAATTATTATTAAGTACTGATCTTGTTCAATGTGAAATTTACATATCGCTACTGTATGGTTGAACACATTATTGTGTTGTCTAATATATGGTGCTCATGATATTATGGCATTTGTCCAAATTTTAAGTTTAGATAAACAAAGAACATTTCATTTTCATATCACACAAAGCAGCTTTTATTCCATATCAAACATCAGCCAAAGCCCTCAGTACAAAATCAGTCAAATGATGATACAGATTTGACTGAAAAATTACTTATAATTGTCTATTTTAAAAATTTAAACATTCACCATTTTATTTGTAAGAAAATTTCAAAAATTATCTTTTTTATACTACTATACCTTCCCTTGTGCTGTTCTGTGTTGGCCACCGTAACTTATCCCACCTGATTTTTTAACTGACCTTAAAATGATGACATACAAAAATAATACAATGTATCAATCATTCTTAAACATCATGATCATAACAAAAGTGTCTTGTGCATATTCAGTGATTGAATCTTTAGCTTCTGTTTTATTTTGTTTTTTTACTGATATGGATGTTTTATTCTATGTAGGGCCAAATCTAGAGAGGGTGCAAAATGGAGAAAGAGGGACAGACAACTTCAACACTCTGAACATCTTAAAATGAATCCTGAACAGAGAGAGGTAATCAAAATACATTTTCACTGTCATGACTGTAAGAATAAAAAAACAGTTCTTTAATTACACAAGGAAAATGTATAATATTTTCCCAAATTTTTGCGGCATGTAGCCACAGGTAAATTTTCAATATTAACAATGTTAGCTTGTAAGCTTACATCAACAATAAAGAAATTCTGGAAAAATACATTTCTACAAAAAAATCTTGGTGTGATTATACATGTGTTTGTTATAGATAATGCATATTTTAAGGTTTTTCTTGTCGTTGAACACACCGAGGGGTGACAGGATTGATCAAATGAAAGACCGACAGGAGAGAGGTCTTTCTTTGAACAATCTTGACACCCCGAGGTGTGTTCTACGACAAGAAAAACCTTAAAATATGCATTATCTGACTTATATACCGTCAAAAAATATTAATTTTATAAAGATTTGTAAAATTAAGTATCCTTTTTTACCGACAACACTTAAGTGGGATATTCCTTTCTAATGCGTTCAGGTGTAATACGCCCTGCGGCTCATTTAAAATGTGAAATAAAACTCACTAAATAATTTAGATATAAACCTTTTAAAAATTGTTATCCATACACAATAAAAATATTACTGTAACTGCATGAAGTAAGACACAAATGTATTGTTACCATCCGATTACGGTGTATGACAAATACAAGACACATTGTAAGTTATTTATTGTATCCCTTAGCTTATGGAAAAGGGGGAGGGGTATGTGTGTTTATTTTCGTTTTGTTATGTTATTTCTATCGGGGAAAAGTTGTTATTTATTTAACCATTTTACTTGAATCGAATGAAAAATTCAGAGAGATTGTCTTTCGAACAGCAATACATTTTATTAAAAGATAATCAGGATAAAATTATATACCCTCCGCACCGACCCTTTCGTGTTATTAAATGGAATATAAGATTATTTTATTAGTTGATCATTTGATAGAGTAAAAGGTATACATATATTTTTAAAATGTACGAACTGACACGAAGACAAATATAAATACATGTAGGTCACAGTATGATTTCCTATTCAGTGTGTATCGTTCTGAACATGCATGAAATATTTGCCGCTGGACGTTAAGCAATCAACATATTCAGTTTGACTCAATAAGATTTCCAAAATCTTACACACGAATATTTTAAATCTGGATTTATTTTATGAAAGACTACATTAAGATTCATCTGACCTATATGATAATGTTTCTTTATAATTATTATAGCAATAAATCAACAAAACTTCACGTTATTTGTTTCTAAAATTAAATTGCGGGTCTATTATGACGGTGTCTTTTACATCTATCATCGGTTGAACTTTAGAAAATAAATATCCGAATCGGCACCAAAAAACTATTGGACGAATGAAATTTTGAAGTAATTCATAGATTGCATGTTAATCAAGGAAAATAATGACCTTACACAGGTCATTATTTAATGCCTTGGAGCATATACCATTGAAACATGGTATCGTCCGGGTTGATTCTGAAAAAGAATGACTTGACGTTCTGAAAGAAAATAACTCCATATAGGTATATAAGCTTGTATAAAGGGTACCTTGCTAATATTTTAAAAACATTTTAGGTTTTTATGTGCAGATGATATTGAAAAGATTTATTTCACTTGTGGTAAATTGTTTCATAATAACATCAGCTTCAAATGTTAAAACTGTATTGCTGAATTCTTAACTAAAGCTATTTAAAATTGCTTCTTTTTTTATGTTCGAAAATTTCAAATATTTGAATCAAATTTAGTTAATTCTAATTTGGGAAAAAAGCTTTGAGGTTTAACTGAATTTTAGCATTGTTTTGGTACTATGTATCAGAAGCTTACAATGTGAACATACATGAATGCGCAAGAATTACATGTAAATGTGTTTTGTAGTAATATACCCTTTGTCTAATATTTTTCATAGATTAAAAATGTTTGTCTAATATTTTTCATACTTTAATAATGTCAAAGGTAATACATATTTTAAATGTGTCAAACATCTACAAATATCTACCATAGGTTGTAGAAAAACATGCTAAGCTCTGGCTAGTGAGTAGATTTTGATTATTTTACTCCAGAATGGTTCATCTTGACTTTCTCACAAACATAGGATGTAGCAAAGGGAATACCTATGTGTTTCTTTCATCATATACATGTGCTTTGAACTTGAAGTGCATTCAATTACTAATTTTACTAGTGTGTTATAAAGTCTTTAAAGGGACATTTTTTAATTCCAAATTTTTGTGTTTGTTAATGGTTATTGTTTAGCAGTTAACTTTTTTGTAAATAAGCTATAAAAACTTTTTAAAAAAAAGAAAGTGAAACTTCACACAAAGTCATTAAGCTAAGGTTCATTGTATTTGAAAACATCAGAGACAATTTTGATACCAATGTTTTATCATTTTCTTAAAATCACTTCTTTAAAATTGCACAAAAGAAGAACCAATCTGGAGTTTCATCAACACTTTTACTTGATGTCCTGTGCTTACATCTTTGATATGCACAATGTACTGAATTCATTCATCTTAGGCAGAGCAAGTTTCTTTGTGAACATACATGCTTCCTATCTCATAAAATTCCTATCTCAAGCCATATATACACACTTCAACAGAAACAGTCATAAACGCACAGCTGATTGGCGAGGTTATTTATGATCAATGTCCAATCTTTCTCATATGATTGTGGAGGAGAGATAATCATGTTTGAGTCCTATCTGTAATTATGTATAAAAAGCCTCTCAGTCTAGTGTTGGGCCTTCAGGTAAAACCAGCACTTTTATTTTCAGCACTGCTTATGATGGATGTTGACAAAGATGGTCTCTAAAAAGACTGGATGTAAAACACATTCTTATAATTTGAAGTAATCATTATACACATGTATAAATAGCCAAACACATTCTATCATAAAACTGGGATCTTCATGAACATAATGTATTATTTACCACTCTTTTCCTCTTTGAATTATTTCTTTCTTATCTTTTCCCAATCATTTCGCCATTTTATATATCATTGGTAAGTTCACTAGTTGTATCATTGTTAGATATAGAATACTGTTGTCTCAGTGTGTAAAAATTTCCCTTTTATACTATTGAGTTGAAGAAGGGAACTCTGTTGTATAAATGCTGAATAAGCAATTATTTTTGTATGTTTAAAGAATGAATATGTTGTTAAGACATAAGAATTGTATCATATATATAGTTGCTGTTTTATAAGTATGTCTATATTGGTTCATGATTAAGTAAAGATGGGAGCTTTAATCGTGTTCTTACTATTGATCAAACATTGAAAACCATAGTTCTAGGGACAAATGGTACCAATGCTTTGCTGCTGCCTTCTACAAAAAGAACAGTTGACACTTGCTATGCATGAGCAGACTGATATATATAAGCATTGACTTGCTTGGCTTATAAACTTACCCAAAACAATATACATTGTTTTGAGTTTGTGTGTACAGATTTTCATATAAATATTTCTGAAAACCTATTGAGATGTTAATTTCTTTAAAATACTTTTTTCTTTCTTTGTTCTTTAAATAAAGTATACTTCATATTTACAAAATAAACAAAAATATATACTGTGGATTCATTAATATTCGTTGGATACCAATTTTCGTGGATTTCGTGGGTACAGGAGAACCACAAATTCAAATGTCCAACGAATAACAAATTTGCTAAAGGAATGAGTGGAGACTTTGACAAAACCACGAAATTAATTATCCACGAATATGTAAATTTTCCTCAAACCACGAAAATTGGTACCCACGAAAATAAATGAATCCACAGTACCTAGTTATCATTTAATTGGTATACCAAATATGCATTTCATCTACATAAGACTCATCAGTGGCACTCAAGTCAAAAAAGTTGGAAGACTAAATGCTGAGCTGAAGAGTATTGAAAACCCAAAATATTGTGTAATATACAGCTAATTCTATATATCCATGGGGTAGATAAACTAGCATGTCTTGAAAAATTCTATCATTTGATATACAGTAAATTAACAGAAAGAGAACATATCAATGCTAGTTTATGTCAACACAAAAGTTATATCTTCTAATCTGTTGATACCTCCTTCAAACCATGTTTTTCAGATGTTCAGTTAGTTAAAAATTATTTCCCAATACCAAGCTGCTTACAATCTTGTCAACACTAATTTGTTATTATTTCATATTTTCAATAATAATATCGTAAAACCAAAAACTAGCAATAATTTGTGAAACGCATATTACTTTTATATTTGATTTTGTTACAATGTTTTCTTTGTATAGGGAAACTTTTGATGGAACACAATATAAACCTAGATGAGATAGCCTTGAAATCAGATTTCCATTCTTAAAATGTATGGTGAAAGGGCATTAAATAAAATTGAGAATGGAAATGGGGAATGTGTCAAAGAGACAACAACCCGACCAAATAAAAAACAACAGCAGAAGGTCACCAACAGGTCTTCAATGTAGCGAGAAATTCCCGCACCTGGAGGCGTCCTTCAGCTGGCCCCTAAACAAATATATACTAGTTCAGTGATAATGAACGCCATACTAATTTCCAAATTGTACACAAGAAACTAATATAAAAATAATGCAAGACTAACAAAGGCCAGAGGCACCTGACTTGGGACAGGCGCAAAAATGCGGCAAAAAAAATTGATTTGTACTATTTAACAAATGTAAAGGAAAATACATCAAATCAAACAAAAAATTATTTTCCCCCCATAATAGATAAGCCACAGAGAAGTGATGTATGAAACTAAATTTTAGGCCAATTGGTTCTACCTTATCGCTGCTAATTATTTGTATAGTTGTAGCTTTTGAGAGGTTTTGTATTGATATATATTTAAAACTACAGTTTCTAGTAAAACTTTTATTTAAACGATTGTTATCTATTTATAGAAATATCTCCAGGAAGCACGAAGTAAAAGCATGAGACAACCAAAGTTATCCGATATGTCAGCTTCAGCCATGATACAGACTAACTGGAAATTTGTAGAAACTTTACTGCAGGAGGGGAAAACAAAGGTACACCAGAATAAATTTTAAGCATAATTTTACATTCATTCAAAAATCGAAGATTTATTTAAATGAAAAAAAAACATTTTACCTTAACACCAAGATGTTCAATGATCGCCTATTGTTCAGCAGAAAAGTGAAAATCTATTGTACGAAATATGTTGGTTATCTTATATATGCTACAGTCTTCACATATACCAGACAAAATGATAATGCTATAAAATTAGGTCACTCTGACTTCCATTATATCACTATTCACTGACGATGTTTAATTATTTCAGACAAAGAGAATGTTAGTAGATAAGATGGGACATGAAGCTATAGAATTAGGCCATGGTGAGGTCAACATCACTGGTGTGGAGGAAAACACACTGATAGCCAGTCTATGTGATCTGTTAGAGAGAATCTGGTCACATGGATTGCAGTCCAAAAAGGTGAATATTATGTAAATTAAATCTTATATAACAGGGTTATTTCACTATTCATAGACATGATAGATATGCTACCAAAAAATTAAACAATCATACAAATAATGATAATATATAGTGTGAACAATTATATACACATGGCAGACATACTTTTTATATGCCAAACTGATAAATTTTTGATATGACAATACAGAGATACATTAATTAAATCAATGCTTTGGTGGGTATTGTTGGATAGTTTGTTGACAGTCGATTGTGACTTTTGGTTCACTTGAACTACTGCTATCAATTAACTAGCTGGAATTGTTTTTTCTACTATTGTAATAACTAACATTATCGCTATTTTGTGCATTTTTCCTTTGATCTTTTTTTGTGATAATTTTCATATCATGTTCTCGCTTGATATGGACAAATTATTGCCAGAAACTAAGAAGCCACGTGGCGTTGCTAACGAAATTGACAACGTCGTCACAGGTAAAATAGCGATAAACAGATTATCATTGGTCATCTCAACTCGATTGCTTTTCTCACTTTCGCTGTACCAGCTCAAGGGAGAAAATCAATCTCGTTGAGATAATCAACGATAATCTATAATTGAATCACAAATGTAGAGACATGTATGTGAAAGATAACAAAAAATCATGTCTGAAGTTGGTATTGTAACTGTACTATAATGTTGTTTCAGGGGAAGTCAGCTTTATGGTCCCATCTTACAAGTTTCCTAGAATTAGAAGAATGTAAACAAGGCAATAGATACTTGGATCCTAATTTGTTGTCTCCTGGTAAGTTAGATAGTATAGTACAAACCAGGAAAATAAGTAAAAAGAGTGGAATGGGTAGACTTAATTCAAAAAATGTACCAAGGTTGAATATGGTAGACATTTAAAAAAAAAAAAAAAAATAATAAAAATCTGATAAAAATGGTGTAACAAGAAAGTTTATCTCACTGTTTCTGTGATCCTAGCATTTTGAATATGCCTTGCTTATAAGAAACTGTATCCTTCCATCTAAAAATAAAGGCATGGCTGTTAATCTGTCTATCTATACACTGTGAGTATATTTCTTATACTCTGGATGATATTTAAGCTACTATTTGACTGTTTTTGAGAAGTTTCACAATGTCAAGTATATTAAAGTATAACTAATTTAACATTTATGCTTCAAGGGCAACTCTAAAGCAATATCATAATTCTTACTTTGATAGTAGTTTAGCCGCCATGAACAGGAAAATCTAAATCTTTCAGTTATAGTTTTAGTTTAATTTGATAAATGCTTTTATTCAAAATTGTTATCTCACCTTTGTGTAAGAACTGGCTACCATAAAACTATTATTCTTAATTATTTTTTATTAAGGATGACCTTTTCAAACATTATTATGTTTAAAAAGATTTATATCTGTTTTATTACAAAAATGAAAAAAATAATTTTATACTTTGTTTCCCAAAAGTGTTCAATCCAAAATTTATTTATACAGTGGATTAATTTATTTTTGTGGGTATCTATGTTCGTGGATTGAACAAAACTTACATTGAAGTGGTATTTGAATTTGTGGATTTGCTGATTTCTGTGTACAAAGCCTATAGAAATTTTGTAAATCCTTGAACATATGACTTTCGAAATCCGAGAAAATTGGTATCCAACAAATAATAATGAATACACAGTAGATGATTTAATTTGTTCATGCTATTTGTGAGCATCTTGCTCTTAGAAATGAAAACTTTAAAATAAACAGTTATGAAATGTAAACTAGTCAACGTATATGTATTGTGTATGTGTATGATTATTTATAACAGAAACAAAACCTAAGAATGACCTATCGACCTCTGTCATGGATTTATATATGTCAATTTGTAGTAAGTAGTATATGCATGTGCCATGTATTTATTTCTATTACAGTATGCAAATATTTCATAATTATGTATCCTATATCTATATCATCATGATCATTATAGTTACATATATACAATGGCCACATTTAGTGGAGTATAAAACATTATTGAGTTCATTGTGAATCAACCACTTACACATTGATGTATAAGTTGAAAATCATTGATTAAATGTAAAATGTATAATAGTAGAGTAAAACTTTTACATTTGTCAGAATAGCAGTTCAATTCTGACTATTACTTTTTATTTTGTTATGCTAAGTATTTAATGTAAGAATTTGGTGTTTTCCTTAGCCATTGTATAGAATTGGTTGAATTAAGTTATAATACACCCACTACAAATGAGACTGAAAATTCCATGGGGACAATTTAGATACAACAAGATACAGTCTGTTGTTAAAAAGTTGCATTTCTTTTTACATTAGTTCAGAGGGAAATGTCTTAATTAAGTGATTTATTATCCCCCTTTACCTTGATCCAGACATATGCTTTAAATAACATAGAAGTCCAACATATTGTTCAAAGATTATAAATTACAATAGTTGATGGTCCCTTGCTTTTGGTTTTGTTAAATGAATGCAGGGAATTTGTCATGAAAAAATACACTGTATTCCTTCTTTGGAATATAATTACAATGATAAATACAGAGATTTAACATAGAATTTTATTTTATAATTGAGAAGTATTACAAGTATGTCTGTATTAACAGTGTAACACAGATGACTAACAGTAATTGACAAGATGCTTCTATTTCTGCTATTTTATTATTAGCTATGGCTTGGTGTGTACTGAGAAAACAGAATGAGAGTATGTCTTCCTTGTCCAGGCTTACAATTGTCATGTGTAGTATTAGGGTCTCATTCATAAAAACTTACACAGCTAGGGAACAAAATCAATCAAAAGCCAGAATAAGAATTTTCTTATTTTGTTTGCGTGAAAAAGCTTGGTTTGATGGGAAATGATATGAGAATTTCTTAAATTTTCCATAAAACAATGAATATTTCCAATCATTTAAGTAGCTTCTATTGAATAAAGAATACTATATTACACTTATTTTAGAGATGAAACTTTCTGTTAGACATAGTACATGTATTTTTAAAGATCTTTTAAAAATTATCAAATTTACATGTAGAAAAAAAGATTCTCAGATTTTAAATGGTAAATTTTATTCCTTAACATGTGTGAGTTTTGTATGATTGAGAATAATGGCATGGTCATATCTGTAGGCATGTTGGTTCATACAGAATTATTTTCTTAAACAAAAATACTATTTTGGGGGATTTTTGTAAAGCTGCTTGCATGTTCAAAGGTGTCTTATATTTATATTTTTCAATAATGGTCTGAAATTTTGTATTTCTTTACCAGTGTATACTTGGTTTTATTTATAAATGAATACTATTTATTGGGGATTTCATATTTATATTTCAAGGATTTTTATTGATGGTCTTACTTGAGCTTTACATGTATTTTAAGTTTATTCCCATTTGAATGTGGTTATTATTCTCCCATGCTTGAATATAACACAATGCAGGTGTAAAATTTATAAATATTTTTTGTAACCGGAAGTGAATATACAAATGATACTTTTTTTTTCTAATTTTATAAAATTCATAGACAATATGAACTTTGCCTTTAATGACACAAAGTTAATATTTTGTTGATGATAATCGTATGTTGCTGTGAAAACAATTTGTTTTAAATACAGATCCTGTATCCATGCTTTACTTACAAGGTTCTGACAACTCTCTGTTCTTCTTTCTGTTTTAAAAACTTTTTCGAGATCCTCTAGTTTTGCTGTACTGATACACACCTTCAAGAATTCCAATGGCTGGTGTCATACTTGCTAATACTGAAAGAAGAACAAACTGTTGTCAGATCCATGAAAGCAAAGCATGGACACATAATCTTTCTTTTAATCAGATTGTTTCTAGAATAACAATTACTTACAAGTAATATAATCAGAATTAACAGATAATCATTTTGAGATATTATTAAATCATCTCATTTTTTGCATGCTAGCTAATAAATTGATTTAATAAATAAATGCCTTTCTGACTGAATAATGATGTAACACTAAAAAACTTTCTGATCTTTTCAGATGTAGCAAATTTAGCCTTGGATGATTTTCATCTTAAACCAACAGAAAAGAAAGGTCACAAGAGAAAAGGAAGTTCTGGCAGGATAGAGTTACCTACCCTTACACCACTACCTACTTCTATAACACACGATTTAAGGTTAGTACATTGGGGCCAAGTTCACTTGAAACTCTAGAGTTGACTTAAGAGTTTCAAGAGTATAACCCTGGCTCGATGAGGGTTGGAACCAGGGTAAGAGGGGGTTAACTTGAAAGGTTCAAGAAAGCTCTGATTGTTGCAACTGGAATAGTAAAGTTAACTTGAGAGGTACAAGTGAACTCATTTCTACACTTTAAGAAAGAAAGTTCTGGCATAATAGAGTTACCTACCCTTTGACCACTTCCTACTTATATAATTCATGATGAAATGTAATTATACAAAAACTTGACATTTTCGAGTGATTGTTGCATGCCATTAGAAGGTTATATTCTAAACAGATCTGAGGTCATTTGGAGAAAATTCAGACAAATGATTGCTCTTTATTTTAAGTTGTCATTTTCCTGGGGTATCAAAAACTTATGTAATAAAAAACAGAGTACCAATGCAAAGATTTACCCTCCACACAAATAAATTAAGAAATGTTATAAAAAAAAAATTCAAGCAAAAAGTTACAAGTAAATCAAAAGTTATTCTTCATATACTTGAAAAAAGATGTTATCCTAATTCTTATTCTATATTGAATCATATGAGTATAATTATTTTGTAGGAAGGTTATCCAGATGTCGGACATTCGTACAGATGTTGGACAAGCCAGAGCTTTCGTAAGACTGTCTTTAGAAAAGAAGGTCCTAGCTACTCATTTAAAGACTCTGCTGTCTGATGCTGACCTACTCAGGTATAGACAATGTTGTGCAATTAATATATTAAGTGTTTTGTAATAGTCTAACTCAGAATTAATTATTAAAACGTATGTTGGATTTTAGTAATTGAGGGAGTAAACAGGACAATTACCCCTGTTTCAGACAAAAAAAAACTAGAGGTTTTTGATAGACATCACTTTTCAAATTACTTCAATTTGAAATAAATCTACAAATATTTATCTTCAAAGCAAACATAGAAAAACAAGAAATTTCCCTGTATAATTGCAGATGTATAATTAAAGTTGTGCCCTCTGGTATTACTGATCATGATAATGTATATTCATTTATTATTTTACAGAACTTTATACAAGAGATACGCCTTCCTGAGATGTGAAGATGAAAGAGAACAGTTTATATACCATCTTCTATCATTGAATGCAGTGGATTATTTCTGTTATACCAATTCTTATCCTAAAACTGGTAAAACTATCTATATAAATATTTGTATCCAAAAACTAGTACAATTATCGATATACCAATTGTTATCCTAAAACTAGTACTATTATTCCTTCACCATTCCTCCTCCTAAAACTGTTAAATTATTGCTAAACAAATTCTGATTATTAAACTAGTCAAACTTTTGCTTTACTTATTCTATTCTTAAACAAGTTTAATTGTACATTGTGCCCATTCTCTTTTTAAACTGTTACATTTACTGACTTACCAAAAATAACATTAAACTTTCAAATATTTATATAGTTATACATGTTATTAAATTCTTATAGATGAATAAATGTAAGTTGAGAATTGCACTCCATGAAATAAATATACATTCTATTTAACAACTGAATGAATATTTATTTAGGTAATTCCATTTAATCATATGTTACAGTTCAGTGACATAAGAATTTTATTTCTACCTTCTAGAGCAAGTAGTTTAATTTTTCAGAATATCGTTGAACAACATATCAATAGTTAGCTAAAAATGTAACAGGAAAAAAGGCTCTGTTTGCAAAAAATAAAAACACACTCACAAGTATCAAGATTTAGCCTATTATATAGAGTAATACATACCGTATGTATCTTTTATTATATCATTTTTACAGTTGTGCCGTATAAAGTAATGATTTATCCGAGTCCAAAGTTTGGTTGTTCTACAACAAGTGCCAACCCCTGGGTGTGTATAGCTGGACAGATGGGCGAGACTGGACCTATAGAGACGCCTAAAGGATTTCTAGAGTTTAATGTGGAGGTCAGAATAAGCAAATGTGATTTCTAAATAATTACTGGACCAAATAGACATTATAAGCTGTTACTATCATGAAGTGTGTGTGTCTGTCATCCTAACAAGTTTTCACTATTATAAATGGGATTACATGAACCAAATTTTGTTAACATTGTTCTGAAGAATACATGTAAAGCTTAAGTAAGACCATCAATAAAAATCCTGGAAATATAAACATGAAATCCCCAATAAATAGTATTCATTTATAAACAAAACCAAGTACTGTAAACCAACTTATTTTGGCGGATACTTTATTTCGCGTTTTACCCTTTTTTGACCACTTTGCAGCTATTTAATTTCGCGATTATCTGATTTACTTAATGAAGTTTGTGAAGGAAAGATTAAAGATTGACATATTCGAGACGATTTATATTCGCATTATTTTTCAAATCGCAACTGTCACAAAAATGAATCGCTCACGAAAATCAGTTGGTTTACAGTATACACCTGTAAGGAAATAGAAATTTCAGACCATCATTCAAAAATTTAAATAAATGACATAGAAACTAATGATTTAATTATTATTATTTCAGCACAAAAACTTGGGTGTATTGACAACACTAAGGATAGGTCATGACAACAGTGGGATTACACCAAGATGGCTGGTAGAATATGTTCTGGTTAGGAATGAATTAACTGGTCATACATACAGGTTAGTGCTACATGCTACAAGTTGATATGAAGTAAGGAATATAGGTTTGATGTACATGAGACAACAATCTCATGAAATATTCACAGTGGAAAAGAGGGGGGTACCAAATTAAAGGAAGAGGGGGTTAATGTGAAACAATATTTACACCCATAATTTTGGTTCATTGACTTTTATTATTTGTATATTTTACATACTTAATGATAAAGGTACTGTATGACTTTGATATTAATTCAGTTTAAGGTGGTACCTAACACACCAGGGAGATAACTCTGTAGAATCAGCTAAACGTTTTAATTACGTTGGGTTGTAAAAGGATTAATATGCTTCTCAAAGATCAAAATTGGTGTTTGTCAAACTGCTATATAACCAGTGTAATTTTTCTGACAAGATGGTTGGTTCAAAATTTTTGACATTTATATATTTTCAGTCAAGGGTCAAAGCAAATACTTCTACAAAATTTTATCAAAATTAAACAAGCCAAATTGATTTTAGTGAAAGTGTTGGGTACCACCTTAAGGAGATGTTTACAGTTTAGATAATTTATTCATATGCTATTGATGGAACAAACATAATTTCAAATTAAAAATACATAGAATTTACATGAATACATTTAAAATTCTTAGGGTGTTAGTTTAGGACAAAATGCATTCAAAACCCCTACACTTTCATTTTTCTTTGCATATACTTGATGTAATCAGTACAGAACTTTTTAATATGTTAATTACAGGTTTAACTGTGGTAGATGGTTAGGTAAAGGAGTTGACGATGGAAGTACAGAAAGATTACTGGTGGCTGAGTTATTGTCACGTAATATGGATATATATGGTAGGTATTGCTTTTTTATGCCCCATTTATGGGCATTATGTTTTCTTAACTTCTGTCCGTTCTTCCGTCTGTTCCTCCGTGCATTCTTTTGTTCGCTTTAATAAACTTGAAACTTAGTATACATGTTCCTTATGATATGATCTTTCTTATTTTAATGCCAAATTAGAGTTTTTATCCCATTTTTTTACGGTCCACTGAACATAGAAAATGATAATGCGGATGGGGTATTTGTGTACTTGGAACACATTCTTGTTTTATAAAAAAATGTATTTACAGGAGAGAATGTGATATGACAGTTTGATAAAATAATTGACAGTGATGCACAAAAATACACAACTTTTTAGACAGTGAAAGAATATCTTTTATGTTTGATTATTTATTATATATAAAAGGATACCACGAAATAACTAAAATATCACACCATTCCACAGACAACATTAACCAAAACCATCCAACTACTCTTAGAAAATATATGTTCTTAAGACATACAACAAAGAAAAAACATGGTCCAACTTTGCTGGATAATGTACAAGTACAATAGTTTAGTACTGGAATTTACCTTTTAACCTGTTGTGATGAAATGTATGAAAAAAAAAATTTGCACAGATTTTATCATTTTATATGTTTTCATTTGTATCTTTGTGAAAGTGTTGTATCTAACACATTTCTTTCTATCTTTTAGATTTAGATCTTGCTGTGCATTACTCATCTCCTCCTAGATTGGGTTCTCCTAAGTCACCAAAGAGGAACACAGAACAAAGTAAGTTTCTATAAGTACATTTCATATGAAACATATTTAAATTTAGATTAGAGCATTCCTGAAGTATTTACAAGGTAATGAAAAGATTTGCTGCTGTTAATTGTAAATTTATTACCAATAACTTTTCCAATTTGTTCTTCACTTTAATTTACTTCACTTTAGAACAATATGCATTTGACAAATTAAATCCACAGGGATTGCAAGAGTATTTGATGTAAGCTGAAATATAAAATTAATAATCTAGTTACTGTAAAAAAGAAATAAATATAAAATGAATAATGAAATAAACTAACTTGTCAGATGCACATAACTTCAGCATTACAATGATTTAAATGTTGTTTTTCCATTCAAGGTTTGAAAATTCCACAAATTCAGGAGGCACTGGGCCATGCTGTAAACAATCTTGTTAAACATTATTATAAACCAGAAAAAGAGGTTAGTGCACAAACTTCATAAACTTATTTGTAAAAAAAAAGACAGGTATAAACTGTCAGATTGAAACACACCAAATTCGAATGAAAAAATATCTTGATCTTTCCTATTAACATGCGTCATCTGAAAATGACCTCATTTTCACAGAATTGTAACATTTCTGAATATCCTTGTGCCCTTTTAATGAGATTATCAATTTGTTTTCCAGAGAGGAAGTCTAACGTTTTTGCTGTGTGGTGAACGTGGACTGGTTAACTGTTTAGAACTGGTATTTAATTACGGCTTCAGATCATCAAGGTTGTTCCGTAATAAAATGTTTGTCTGGGATTTCCTTGGTTAGTATTTTATTTTACAAATGAAAAGAAATCTGCAAACATTGTAATTCATATACCTAATCAGTAGACGATTACATTAATATGCATTTTACATTGAAATTGTAAGCGACTTGGTTTAAAACAAGAAATGTGTAGGAACTTCAGAAGTGTTCTACAATATGTTAAGTTTCATTAATATCTGCTTTACAATTAAGGAGAAATTGCAATTTTATACTAGGAATAATAAAAGTTTTCATTTTCATGCATCACAAAACTTTAAAGAGGCATATACTACTGATTTATTATATTTCATTGGGTTCTAATTATTTTTTGTGATTTCATGGAAATAGGGTCACTATTGAATAAAATTATTCAACAAAATTCAATGTTTTGTATCAGTCCAATAAGATCAAGAATCCACCAAAATTCATTTTTTTCACAATCTAAGAAAATAAGTAAAAGTGTGTACCAAATAAATTAGACCACAGTACCTGACTCATATTGACCAGTTTTTCAAGATAACAGACAATGATGAAATGATTTTTACATTCAATACATTGAAAGTTTGAATAAAACAACAATTTTCATAATTATTTTAAATCAGAAATCTTTTCATTTGCTATTATCATTGTAAAATATTTGATTTCAGAGAAAGTGAAATCCCATGTAGAATGTGTCATGTCAGGCCAAGTGAGAAAGGCGACTAACAACAATTTATTTAAATTCTGTGATCTAATTGATACAATCAATGCCTCTGCAGAAACTATTGGGAAAGATGGAAAGTTTCAAGTGTTTGTCTGCGTAGGGATAAGGTATGTATAATAGTATGCATTATTTACACAAGACTATTACTGCCTTAGAAGAAACTTTCAAGAAAGATGAAAAATTGATAAAGTTATGCACCATTAATACAATTTTACTGTAATTTTACTAGAATTGTACAATGCATTCATGAGTTTTAAAATAAAACTATCTGATTATAAGAATTAAAAAAAACAACAGTGAGACAACTAACCAGCAAATAAATAAAAACTATATATGAAACTGCAGATTTATTAACATGAATAGTATATCTTCAAACTGTTGGAGTTTTTTTTACATACTTTAGCATCATTGCATCAATTATTTTCTTATTTATCAATATCAGTTTTCATATTTTCTTGAAAAGTCATTAAATGTGGATTTTTCAGATTTAAATTATAATAGGCCATTTGGTTGAGAATGGCTGGGTTTGATTGACACTGAAAGTTTAAAAGAAATCGGAGCTAATTCAAAAAAAATCTTACACTCTTATTATTTTTCAGAGACCATACATTACAGAAACTGATGCCAATAATTGCCAACACTCCAATCACGGCACAGTTGTACGAGGAGTCATCATTCTTACGTAGTTCTAGTCATATAAACTATCTAGTCCATATACTCAGCACATTGGACGAGTTTACAATCACGTTAGAGTCCTCATTACTTAGAGGGATAAACATCTGATATTGATACATTGTTAATTTGTTAAAAATGTTGTGATAAGAATTGTGTTTGTGAATGTATATATCTGAAAATCAAATTTTTGTGACTTTTTTATGTAAGATACTAAATATATTCATATGATTCTAGGTGTTTTCAGGCACCTGGATATTTACTGCTTGCCATTGGAGATAAAGTATAGCATAATCAAGACTGATTTTCATTTTTACCTTCAATGCCCTTTTAAACAAGAAAAATTAGATATTTTACAATTCTTATTTTATTTATAGTACTGTGATAACTTATGTTTATATAAAAGATATGTTACAATGTGCTGGACATGTTGGTTTTATGATACTGTAAACCAACTTATTTTCGCGGATATTTTATTTCGCGTTTTACCCTTTCTGCACCAATTCATGGCTATTTAATTTGCGATTTTCTAATATTCTTGAAGAAGTTGATAAGGAAAGATCCGCGCTTTACACATTCACGATGATTTATATTTGCTTTATTCTTCTACTCGCGAAAGTCGCGAAAATAAGTTGGTTTACAGTGTACCTCTGTCATCTAAAAAAAAAAAGGCCAAAGTGTAGGATTAATGCATAATATTTGGATAAATGAGATCCTGATTGATAAGTAATCTGATTGGTTGTATGTTATGGTATGATAACTCTTCTAGGTCTTCCAATGTTTTAGAGTAAATGAGTATATTGGGTGATACCACCAGTTTATTAAAGCCCATCTTGGTGGAGTTATTATTTAATGATAATTAGTGCTGTGGATAATCTTTCCATTTTAATTCTTTCAACACTGCAAATGTTAAAATGTTATCTTTTTGGTTGTATTACTACGTATGATATAAAGACAGTATAAAACATCGGTCACAGAAAGTTTTCATAAGTATTAAATTGTGAGTTATTAATACAGGGTAGAAATAAAAGATGAGTATATTCAATGTATGTATGTTATGTATATTTTTTATGTGTTGTGACTTTAGTTTTGGTGCATAGGGAAAATATTGTGCTTGATAGTCTTCAAAACCGTTTTAACATTGTTTTCCATGTAGCAGTTTAATATTTTGTGCTTATTAACACCACACTGTTTCAAAATTGTCGTTGAATCTGGTCAAAGCTTATATAAAATATGTTTATATTTTACTTATACATAATAACTCTTATCACAACTCATTTTCAGACTTATATTTTACCTCTAGTCTCAAAAGAATTTTCTCACCACCATTTTATTTTACAGTCTATAAGCTATAGTGTAAAATATTAATTTTAAGTCGGTCACTTGCACATAAAACAATTAAGATGGAGGGCTTCTTTGTAAGCAATTGTGCCATTTATTTCCTAGCTTATTGTCACCTTGCAATGAACCTTGAAAATCAATTACACTAGCTTTAGCATACTTTAGCTTCTTGTTAATGCTTTACCATAATTTTAGCCAATATAGCTTGGTGTGTATTCAGCTTTCTCTTTTTTAATTGATTTATTGAACACTTTTCAATATTAGTTTGTTGGATTTGAAATACTGTGTTTAAAACATTTCTACATCGTTACATCACCTGCTTAGTAAATAAGGGATAAGTACAATGATAAATTTGTTGGTTTGTTTAATCCTTTATCAATCAATGCAAGCAAATTCTTCAAAATTAAGGATTGAATTTTCACCAAAATTTAAGATAGCCTGAGTGCATGTTAACTTTTTATCCTGTCTACTGAAATTTCAAACTAAATAAATTTTTTGGTGATTTCCAATAGCAAAATTGATTTATCATTTAGACATACTAATTGTTGATGGTATATGTTTATCAACAACTCTCACTCTTATTGGGGTTAGATAAACATTTTAGAAAATATTCACTAACTAGTAATGGCTATTAGTTTTTCTAATTTTAATTTTATTCTGAATGATTTTGGGTTTCCCATAGTAAAAAATAGACTCAATTGTGTGCATTCAAATGGGATAAGAGGAAGTTTGACTTTGTAAATTCTATTAACTTTTTCTAGCTTTTTCGTCAAGTTCTAGTACAGATAATTTCCAGCTTATTTTAAAACATTTTTTGACAAGTAAGAACATATTTTTATTGCAATACATTTTGTTCATTTTATGATATGATTGAAGATGTTTAAAACTTGTATAAAACATTGTCAGTTGTCGGAAAGTTTATCTATTAATATTCAAAGGTCAATTAGTACTAGACTTTATTGTGTTCTATAAGTGCAATAATTTCCACTCATGTTCAGTTGAAGAAAAAAAGTAGTAGATTTGCTGTCTGCAAAAGTAGAAATTACCATGTTTATTCTCATGACTATACTCTTACATAAAAATTTTAAATAATTCACATATGTGTTATTCGTGTGTATGAATGTGACAACATTTAAATTTTAAAATAGTCTTGATAACAGTATTGTCTTTTAATGGCATATGAAATGAGTGATGTTTTATTCACACAAAGTAAAATAGATTAATAAAAAAAGTTATTTCAATACACTACATAAACATTTCAAAAGAAAAAATAGTGCAGAATGAAGAAAATAAAAATTGACAGACTCAGTTTGAATATATTATTGTAAGTTCAATTTTACCCCAAATGAAATATAAAGTCTTCACATATAGTAACATCTCCATAGTTGTAAATGAAAGCTTGAAAGTATATGCATATTTTTTTGTTTAATTTAGTAGTAATTTAAACATTTGTGAATGAGAATGTCAGATTTTTCCTGTCAATGATGTTATTGTTATTTTTATCAGTATAGAAAATTGTTTGTGCCAAATTTGACTTTGTAAATTTTAATATTGTACTTCGTTTTTTTATATCCATAAATATATAATGGTATATAACTTTACATTTCCACAACAGTTAGGGAAAAAATTACACTTTCTGTATTATAACACTTATAGTTACTGGAACCTAACCTTATTACTGTGAAGTATTAGACGTATTTGAAAAGATCTGGTTTTGGTCCAAGGAAATGAAGATGTTGACAACTTTTCAAACTTGGATATAATGTACTGAAATGTATTAGTTCAAGAAATATAAATTTACTACACAAGATTTTTTTATGTTATGGCATTTTTACTTATGTACTGTCAAATATTTGCATTTGTAAGAGGAAACTAAACTCCTATAGATGTGTAACCTATCCTCCTTTACCCAGAAATAAAATCAATACTTCATCAATTTATTTGGTGTAGTAAAGTAAGATACAAATCCAAGTTTTTCCAGTCACAAGGATTTATTTTGGCAAAAGTCTCAAAAAATAAATCAATAGCAAAAATAAGTTGGTTTACAGTATGTACTGTCAAATATTTGCATTTGTAAGAGGAAACTATACTCCTATATCTGTGTAACCTATCCTCCTTTACCCAGAAATAAAATCAATACTTCATCAATGATTCTGTAGTAAAAGTTCACTTGTAGGTGTAAGGACAAAAGGAAGATATTTCATACTGATATGAGGATAACAGTTCTTTTTCCAAGAATATATTTCCTGAATATTTTATTTTATTTTATTCTTTTACATGACATTTTCATAACTGCTCAATTTTGTTGATTGTTTGTTTATACCTTTGTTGTATTTTATAAACAGATTATTTAGATTTTCATATTCTAGTTATAATTGTTCATAATTTTACTGCAGACAAATACAACAGTGTAAAATTGTCTGTAGGCAAACAATTGTAAAAAAAAGTCCGATAATTTATTTGGCTTTGCTTCAAAATGGCACATCCACACAGATGCAATATTTTTACATCTTTTTAGCCAATAAATCCCTACAAATATTTTTGCCTATCGTTTTAAAGAAATGAGGTTGTATGAAGTAAAATAACAAAATACTAGTTTCTTAAAATCTAGGTATCTTTGTTTTCAGTACTACAATTTATTGGATTTGTTTACAGGACACACATGAATGACAATGTATACCTTCCTGGTTGAATTAAAATCAAAATTTGTTTTTAGATCATTTAAAATAAAAATGTAGATACCAATATCTTTGTTTTGTCTATTTACTAATCTTAATATAATCTCAATGGTCTTATTGTAATATGTTCGCTTTAAGTGTTGAAAATTGATGGTTTAATCCTCAGATGAGTTAGATTAAAGACTTTAAAACTAGTATTTGATACTTCTCTATCAAGCTCACCTATTTGTTTAGCAAGACAGTAGACTTGTAATATTTACAATCAAAATAATATGTCTGATATGATGCTGATTTTGCACTCCTGTGGTACTAAACGGGTTACTTTACATAAAATACAATGTACACACTATTATCCTTTTATAAGGGTTCAGCCAATTAATAAGTGGTTGGTCTATAGTAAAAGTCTGTCTATTACAAATCATTTTTGATCTCTTACTTTGAACGTCCTTTTAGTTCATGGATATAACTAAGTGTGTGCATATACATGTATGTTGAATAACCCTGATGGAAACACAATTCCCCTATTTACATGCTGTGGGGCCCTCATCACAATCCTTTGTGTCTAAGCATCCAATACTCATTCATTCTATTCATTCACTGAACATTTTTGTACAACACATGAATAGGTTTTGTGACTTACTGTTGTATAACCCTTCATCAACACACGATGTTTACCAGATATACCATGGTACAAGGACAAAGAAATTTATACAAATGTAAGTGTTGATATAATACTGTGTTTGGCATAGTAATACGTAGGTGATACATATGTACTAATTATAGTTATATTCTTGTGACAGTCATTTGTTGGACTTTTTAGTGGGGATGGATCATGGAAAAGTGTTAATGTTTGGCAACGAACCCCTCCTGCGACAAAGTAATCCATTTTTGTCTCGCTTGACAGAGTAAAAAAGCGTGACATTGGTATGTGGTTTCCGGCGGCGTCAACAATCTATTAGTTTGTGATAAGGTCAAGTTTATGGTGAACCACTAGTGGTGATTCAAAGATATTTGATATGCAGTTGTATTAGTATTGGCACATCTCATATCCATGGAGGGAGATTGTTTGGCCCTGTCCCTCAGTCATGATCTATTGACTTAGCAACTTAGAATGATTTTAGTGTATTAGTTTGTGATTAGATCAGTTTATGGGGAACCACTTGTGGTAGGTAAATGATATTTGGTGAGCAGTTGTATAAGCATCGGCATATCTTATTTCCATCAGAGACATATATACACATATATGTCTCTGTTTTCATGAAGACTTTTTGACTCTTACTCCTTAGTCGTGGTTTATTGACTTTGAAAATTTTGCTTAGTTAACATCTATTAGTTTGTGATGGGAACAATTAGTGGCAGGCCAATGTTTATTGGCATTCATTTATATAAACATTAGTTCTTCTCGTTTCCATGAAGAATATGTGGCTCAGTCCCCTCAGTCATGGTCTATCGACTTTAAAACGTTTGCTTAATTTAAATGTATAAGTTTGTGATAAGATGAACTGTTAATGATAAGTCATTGTTATTTGGTATTCAAATTTATTGGCAATTGCGAGTATTGTTTCAATGAAGATTATATAGCCAACCCCTCTTCCTGGTTTATTGGCCTTGAAACTTTTACATAGTTGACAATTTTATGTTTGTGTTTAGGTTTGTTTAAAGGGAACGACTTATTATAAGTTTATGGTATGTGGTATGCGGTTGTATTCGCATTGGCACATCTATTGTGTAGTCATGTACCCCAGTCATGATTCATTTACTTTTAATATTTGCAAAACATATATACCATGTAAAAGTATTGCTTTTTTGATTCCAACATTGACTTTGTACTTGTTTGGCTTTATAACTATTTTGATATGAGCGTCACTGATGAGTCTTATGTAGAAGAAACGCTCGTCCGGCGTATTAAATTATAATCCTGGTACATTTGATAACTATTTGCATAATCAAAATTGCAAAAAGGCGAGACATATCCCTGTGATTAGAGTTTATTGAATTACTGTTTATTTATAGGTCTACTGTAAATCTTCTATAGCTAAAACGATTCATCATTGGGGTTGTTACTCATAACTGGTCAAATTTTTAATGAACTTATGTATAATCATATGCATCCAGAGATTCCGTAAATGAGACATTTGTTTAAAGGATCAATAAAGGTATAAAGGCACGAAAAATCAACGATGAATTATCAATTTCTATTCAAAATTTCGAAAACCCATCCCTTGGAACAGTAAAGGTTATTTATAATGTAACAATCAAATTTCTTTTTTATCAAACGGAAGCGTTTACAGGAATTCAATTTTAAATCGTATTAGAGGGCTTAGTAATTCCTGGGAACAGTCTATCGATATATGTGTTCCTGGTACTACATTATCATATAGGAAACCCACCACTTAAATACAATCGAGTTTTTCTTAATGAGCTCCTGCTCTTCTGTAATTCTTCCTTGTTCACTGTTGATGTTGTATTCATATTTAAATGATACTTTTGAACTAAATTATCAATATCTTATAATAGGTTTTTATTTCAAAATGTTGTGAAATATTTCTTCGGACTATATTGCTTATGCGTAAGTATATGTGTTTAGGCAGTGGATATATTGCCGGCTCTGATAAAATTTCTTATTTCAAGCCGTCAAAATCACCAATTTCTTTTGAAAACGGCTATTGTACCGGTATCAGCTGTATAGTAAATTTGTTATCTAGCCGGTTCTTTGTGAAGAGTGAAATTTAGTATTTACTTTTGAAATTTAATATGAAAATGTGCACTGTCAACATAAAAGAATCAAATGACTACTTTGTAGTTACATAAGAAAATATCTTACCTATCTGGGATACCTACACAGCTACTTTTGCATAGGTACTATTTCTGTACTAAAAATCTGTAGTACTGGAAATTTACTTTTAATATTCAGTACTATTTTGTTACTTTAAAATTAATGTAATATTTAGGTACCTGTATTTTACAGTACTCTATTTGTACTTGAAATTTAGGTACTACATATTTTTAGTTACTACCGTTACGTTTTCAGCATTTTGAAAGTTTTTCTATTTCAAATCTTTTAAAATTATGATTTTCAAACATGGAATATTGCGTTATTTATGTACTACAAATCAAGTACTATAAAATACAAGTACCTAAATATTACAATAATCTTAAAGTAAAGAAATAGTACTAAATATTAAAAGTAAATTTCCAGTACTACATATTTCTTAGTACAGAAATAGTACCTATGCAAAAGTAGCTGTGTATAATCGTTTTAAAACATTTATGAGTCAGTGTGTAAATAAGAATTTATAACAAAAAACAAACATATTGAGCATTCATTTGTTGCAATATTATCAAACCAAAACATGAAGATGGAATAATTTCAAAAATCAGTCAGTTTAATGCTAAATGTATGCATAAGAATAACATTTTTTAACCGTTGTATGCACATGTGCAATAAAAAAAAATTAAAGTTAAAAATCTCATAGCATCATTAATGTAAGAACACATTATCAATGTAACAAAGTCGACCACATAACTTCAAAAATAAAAACAATGTTCAAATTAACCTTGCTTTTGAAATAATAGTTCGTTCTTTGAATTGTATATGTTAAAACAAAATAATTTTCAACATGGTTTCTGCTTACCTATAGAAAACAAAATAACATATTTCCTATTTTCCAGTTATGGCAACAAATTCACTATATAACTGATACCGGCACAAAGCAATTTCAAAAGAAAAAGGCTATTTTGCCGGCTTGAATTAAGATATTTTAATCAGAGTCGACAAAATAACCACTGCCATATGTTTATTACATTTTTTTTATTTTTATATCTTTACCGAGGATTTCAACATTCAGCTCAATAGTTAAAAAAGTTAGTTAACATGATTTGTTTTAAACTAAATAAAATTGAGAATGGAAATGGGGAATGTGTCAGAGAGACAACAACCCGACCAAAGAAAAACACAACAGCAGATTAGAAGGTCACCAACAGGTCTTCAATGTAGCGAGAAATTCCCGTACCCGGAGGCGTCCTTCAGCTTGCCCCTAAACAAATATATATTAGTTCAGTGATAATGAATGCCATACTCATTTCCAAATTGTACACAAGAAACTAAAATTAAAATAATACAAGACTAACAAAGGCCAGAGGCTCCTGACTTGGGACAGGCGCAAAAATGCGGCGGGGTTAAACATGTTTGTGAGATCTCAACCCTCCCCCTATACCTCTAGCCAATGTAGAAAAGTAAATGCATTAAAATACGCACATTAAAATTCAATTCAAGAGAAGTCCGAGTCTGATGCCAGAAGATGTTACCAAAGAAAAAAAAATAACAATAATACATAAATAACAACAGACTACTAGCAGTTAACTGACATGCCAGCTCCAGACTTTAATTAAACTGACTGAAAGATTATGATTTCATCATATGAACATCAGGCACGATCCTTCCCGTTAGGGGTTTAGTATCATACCACCATAACATATATGAGAAGAACATAACCCGTGTCATGCCAACAACTGTTTTTTTAATAAATGTGTTTAGTTCCAATGCAAAGACCCTATCAGCGACTCAATATTAACGCCAAAATATGCAATCTTTAATGACTTGACAACAGTATCGTAACTATATCCCTTCTTAATAAGTATATTCAAAGGTTTTGTTAGTTTCTGAGGTGAATACTGACACCTTTGTGCTTTATAAAGAATATTTCCATAAAAAATTGGATGTGAAATACCTGAACGTATAAGAAGTCTGCATGTTGAGCTATATTTACGAATGATGTCCTTAAACCGATGATAACATTTAGTTAATGTTTTGACTAGTTTGTGATATCGAAAAACAATACAAAAACAGGTCCGCAATAAGTGGTGCACAGTTAGTCCCCATTGGAATTCCGATCACATATGACAATCATTTATCGTTACTTGTCATGGTATTGTCCGTTTGTCTTCGGCTGATGACTCCGATTATCCCGTTGGTATCTTTTGTTCTCTTTCAAAGATCATTAAAGCGACGGTTCTTGAAATATGTATTTTCAGTTCGGAATCTGCCAGATGATGGCGATATAGTTGTGGCCTTACTTGGTGTTATTACAGATGTTATGAAATCTGACAACCAGAGAAATATGATGTGCTGTTTGGCAGATCGAATATATATTTCATCTGTATGGAAAAAATAAAGATGAATGATCTCAGCATGGATTTAATTTTAAACAGTAAAATATTTGATATACATATTTCATGTAAAATGTGTGGGTTTTTGTGCTTTAATTGTAGTTTGTAATTATATGTTGCTCTTTTCTTGTATATAATTGTGTTGAATAATGTAAATCTTAAGTATAATGGAGGTAATAAAGTGAAACATTAATCGGTAATTACGAAGCCCGGTTTTGATTGCTGATATGTTATATTTCATAAAATTTATAGCATACAATTCATATAGCTCAGTATACCAGTAAACCTGTTACACATTAAAACATTGTTAATGATACCTTGTATGTATTATACAGATCTTGATTCAGATGTAATTCATTTTTAGGGATATCATTATTCTCAATGTGAGTCATCTATCTAATATAGCTGTAAATTTTGTCTTTCAGTTTTATATATCGGGTATCTTGAGTAAGAGTACCGTTACAACACTAACTTCCTGGAACCAAGGTGAGGTATTATAGAATAAGAGAGCATATATTTGTATACCAAAGGGCCTGTTTGATTTTGAAATTGAGCAAGCTTGCTTGGTACGAACTGTGAATAAGTAGTTTTGGCCTAGACAAGATGAAAATTTTAGCCTTAAACATATAAAAGTAGTAAATATACTCCATTGTGTATACACGTATTCTTAAACAGAACATTATAATCACATAAGTATAAAAACGTCTGTAAATAAAATGACCGACATTGTCACAGCAAAATACTGCAATATAATAAAACAAATACCTCGGGACACATCTAGATAAAATTATCAGGCAATAATGTACGAATACAGCAATGCAAGCACCTCGAATAGTTGTCTACATAAAAAATGTTTGATAAACAAACGGGTTGCAAGAGGAAAATGAAGAAGCTCACAGGGAGAAATTGTCACTTCATTAAAAACGCCATTGCTGCTTGTAAAATTATAAATATACGCCATTATACCGATATCGTCTTGAATGTATATGTTGTTGGAATCAGAGCGGATCTGAATGATTCCTATTTTTGTAAAAAAAAAACAATAACTATTTGTTAAACGAGACGATGCATGCATATTTGGTTGTCAACTACACAGGCAATTTTCATTCACATCAATTTTACGTGAATTTAAATTCATGTGAATCTCACGCGAAATTCATGTGAATCTCACGTGAAATTCACGTGAATTTCACCTCAAACGAGCTTATACGTGAAACTCACGTGAAATCAGTTTATGTGAGTTTCACATGAATCCCATGTGAAATTCACGTGAACTTCACATGAAAATTACATGAAATTTGTTTACGTGAAATTCACATGAATTTTTAAAATATCGAATTTCAAGCAACATCTAAATTTTTAAATTCAAGTAAAATCATGAAAAATACCAATACTTTTTTTGGAAAAGTTCACGTGAAATTCATGTGAAATTTTTCACGTGAAATTCACACGAAAAGTTTCCCGTGAGTTTCATGTATAAGCTCATTTGAGGTGAATCTTACATTAGATTTTTCACGTGAATTTTATGTGAGATTCATGTGAAATTCACGTGAGCAAATTTTGCCTGTGTATTTTACAAAAGTCGCTGTTAGAAGAGTGAACTGAAGAATTGACAAGCCTATTATAGCAATTATAGTAGACTATCAAATCCACTCGGTATTACACATGTGCCTTCAATAAAAGAGGGACGAAAGATACCAAAGGGACAGTCAAACTCATAAATCGAAAATAAACTGACAACGCCATGGCTAAAAATGAAAAAGACAAACAAACAAACAATAGTACAAAGGACACAACATAGAAAACTTAAGAATAAACAGCACGAACCCGACCAAAACTAAGGGTGATCTCAGGTGTTTCGGAAGGGTAAGCAGATCCTGCTCCACATGTGGCACCGGTCGTGTTGCTAATGTGATAACAAATCCGATAAATAGTCTAATTCGGTAGGTCACATTTAGGAAAGGGAAGGGGATTGTAGTTACGACGTATGGAACATATCCGATATCATTTGTGAAACGGTTATCCCATAACGGACAACCAACTCGCAATAAATTAGGACAGGTCTAGATATCAGTATCAATTTAAAGCAGCATTACATTAATTAATCAATAAAAAAACTACTCTCTACCCAACCAATATTTTAAGCCGCTCATTATCAACTCCGACTGCTTCTCCTGTAGGTGCTAAAATATATATTACCACCAAGACTGTCAGTGACGATGAAGAAGTAGAATCTAATGGTTCGGGAGAAGTACACACAGATTTATCAGATTGGAAATTCATATCAACAACAATAGAATCAAATGGTTCTGAAGAAGTACACATAAATTTATCAGATAGGAATAAAATATCAACTACAGTAGAATCAAGTGGTTCTGGAGAAGTACACACACATCTATCAGATAGAAAGAAAATATCAACAACAGTAGAATCAAGTGGTTCTGGAGAAGTACACACACAATTTTCAGATCAGAAGACAATATCTACAACAGTATTGCCACTGCAAACAACTTTTAAATCAGGTAAGAGACATGTCTTTAAAAAATAAGGGAATTTTGGTATGATTGACATGCAATGAGGTAATGCAATAATGTTCTCCCGGATCAAAGCATCAATCAGTATACAACTAACAGATTTGTTTTAAAGTCATCATAAGTAACAGTACGAGATAGAAAAACATGACATTGTACGTGCTAAAGTATAATCAGAATTTAAATCATTAACAAACGTTAAAAGAGGATAGCAAAACAACCAGAGACACGTTGAAACTGCTAGTAGTGTATATTTTCTATAGGCATGAATTCCATTGCGGAAGAATATACGTCCTCCGTAATCCAGACCTTCTGAACTTTAAGAAACAATGAAATTGTCAGACTAGTTAAAGTTTTCATAGAGTTTATTGTAAACATTGTTTCTGATATTATAGTGGTGAAAATTTTTCTTGTTGAGTCTTTGCTATGTTTTGATGACATAGATCAGTCAACAAAGAGTCAGTTACCTCGCTGTGTTTGTAATTTTTCATAAATGGATGTTTTTATGGAATGTAATGTTCATGTCATATCTTGGCAGAATTGATCGATTTTTTATTTTTTTATTTTTATTATTTTCAAGATTTACAACAAATACAACACATCAAACATACATACAGTAATATTAGCGATAAATTTGAATATATATTTATTTATGACAATAAACATTGTTGTAAATTCATTTTTTCTATTTATATGAGAAAAAAAAAGAAGTAAGAAAATGCAGAAAAAAAATATAATTAGAGTTAAATGTTCATGTACCACTGTGTGGCACTTGAGAATTGTAAAAAAAAAAAAAAAAAAAAAAAATTTTTATAAAAAATAAAAAAAAATAAAAAATATCCTGCAAGATTTTCAGTACATAATAAATTGTGCTATTAGATACAATAATATTTTATGTTAGTTTTGACAATAAATATAGATTGTAAAAACAAATGACAAATTGAATTATAAAAACAATACTTTAAATGCATTCCACATGGTATCAAAGTGTTTTTGTCTCTTATTTTTGACTGCCATTATTTTTTCTAAATTGTACATATATTTTAACTTTTCTTTAATGGCACTGACTGAAAGATCTTTTGAAAAACATCTACTGTTGTATATATATTGTTTCATGTATAGAAAAATCAAATTATATGGGTCACCTTTTCTAACTTTTGTTACATCTCCAAAAATAAAATTCAACTTATTCAATGGCAGGCTTACCCCACCAGATAAGAACCAATAATCTACATCTTGTAAAATATTTTGGATAATCTCACAATTCCACAGAATATGTTCAATGGTTTCATCTTCTAATTTACAAAAAGTACATAGAGGGTTATCAATAAGTTTGATTTTACATAAAAATTTATTTGTGGCAAGAATTCTATGGTTGATCCTGTACTGAAGCCACTGTAGTTTAGTATTGACAGTGACCGTAAAAGGTAGTTTGAATATATGTTTCCAAATGAGATCTTCACCTAATATTTCACTCCACTTCAGTTGTCCTGTTGGAGTCACCTTATTACTTATGAGTATTTTGTACATATCTTTAGTACCTTTTCTACTTTTGAAAAAGACTTGTAAGCAAGCCGGAATAAATGGACAACATAACTTATATGAACCTTTTTTGTAATTATTTGCTGCTTTTTTAATAGCAGAAATAACACTCATGTAATTCAAAAAATTTACATTGACATCATAACATTGTTGTAACAATTCTAATGAAATAAAACATCCATTTTCATCTATTACATCATTAACATATTGTAAACCATGATTAAACCAATGTTGATAAAAAACAGGTTTATTACCAATTCTGATCCTATTGTTAAACCAAAGAGGACTTGATAAAAAATATTCATAGTCCATATTTCTTTCTTTATCAGTAATCATTTCCCATCTTTCCAAAAACTATTTTTGATATATAAACTAGCTTGTTTGATATACTGAACACCACAATTAAAAAGTTTATTTTTATCAATATCTGACATCAATATACTTTGCCACTTATTATCTCTCTGAAAAATCCTTCTTATCCATGATGATTTTAGTGCCATGGTAAAACTATAAATATCTATCATTTTTAATCCTCCCTCCAAATATTCTTTAATCAATATGTCCTTCTTCACTCTATGAATAGGAGAATTCCATACAAACGAATAGAAAATGTCATTAATTTTTTGGAATACACTGTTTGTAGGATTAGGCAAAGAAATAATAAGGTGGTTTAAAATAGGTAAAACAAGAGTTTTTATCACAGTTATTCTTCCTATTACTGTAAGGTTTCTTTTCGACCATTGTTTTATTATGTTCTTAATCTGTATGATTTTATCATTATAGTTGATGTTGACAATATTGTCTAAGTCCACATCAAAATGTATCCCAAGTAGTTTAAAAGTTGTCTCCCCCCATGACAGGTTAACGTCAGGACATAAAATTTCCTTGCTATACTTTTTACTTCCAAACCAAATTACTTGTGTTTTCTCAAAATTTATATTTAAACCAGATATTTTTGCAAACCAGTCCAATTCAGATAAGGATTCATATAAAGATTTTTCACTACCATCTAAAATCAATGAAGTGTCATCAGCAAACTGTGATAACTTATGCTCAACTTGAGTAACTTCAATACCACTAATTTCCTTATTTCCTCTTATCTTTAGTGCAAGAATCTCAGCACAAAGGATGAAAAGATATGGTGAAAGGGGATCACCTTGTCGGCAGCCTCGACCTATGTTAAAAAATTCAGAAAGGTTACCCCCTTGTATAACTGCAGACTTGATATTATGATAAAAAACTTTTATCCAGTTGATAATTGATTCTCCAAAATTAAAGAACTTTAAAACATTTAGCAAAAAATCCCAAGAAATAGAATCAAAAGCCTTTTCAAAATCAATTAACAACAAGAGTCCAGGTATTTCGTGATCTTCCGTGTATTGCATGATATCATATAAGAGCCTTATATTTTCTCCTATGTACCTCCCACTGATAAAACCCGTCTGATCTAGATTAATAAGCTTGTCAAGGACAGTCTTAAATCTGTTTGCAATTACTGCTGACCCAATTTTATAGACAGTGTTTAAAAGTGAAATAGGACGCCAATTTTTCAAAAAATGACGTGGTTTATTTCCTTTTGGAAGGCAAGTAACAATTCCTTGCTTTTGAGTTACTGACAATTCTCCCTGTTCTGAACCATAATTTAAAGATTCAACCACAAAAAAATGGAGATCTTTCCAAAAAAATTAAAAAAATTCAGTAGAAAAGCCATCAGAACCAGGAGTTTTATTATTTTTCATATTTTTTAATGCCTGTCCGGCCTCTTTGACAGTGATTTTACTCTCCAAGCTCTCCTTCTCATCATTAGAAAGTATTGGAACATTTACATTTTTAAGATCTTCTTTCAGATCAGCTACTGAACTTGAGTTATCTCTCTTCTTATATAAATTTTCATAAAAAAGTTTCACTTCTTTTAAAATATTGTTCTGATCAGTAAGTATTTCCCCATTATCTCTTTCAATTTTTGGTATAATTTTACTCATAAAATTTTTTGACTCCAATCCACAAAAATAATTTGTTGGTTTTTCACCTTCCTCTATCCATTGAACACGTGATCTCACTATTTTACCCTTTAATTTTTTAAGACGTAATTGCTCAAGTTCAATTTTTTTGCTCTCAAGTTTAGTTATTGAAAGTTCGTCAACAATCTCCTCTAACTGTATTATTTCATTTCGTAAAGTTGTTTCCCTTTTTTCAGATTCCCTTTTTTTGTAACTGGAATAAGAAATACTTTTCCCCCTGATTTCCATTAACAAAGTTTCAAGAAAAAGTTGGTGATTAATTCTCATTTGAATATCTTCATTATCTATCTCATCAATATTGTCAAAGTCATAAACTAGTGCACAATATTGTGCTTTGATTTCACTAATCTTTTGTTTAACTGTATTTATATATTCTATATCATAGAGTAGGGAGTTGTTGAACTTCCATAAACCTTTTCCTCTAATAAAAGGATTAAATTCCAGTTCAAGTAATATCATAGAATGATCTGAACGATAGCTTGGATGTACTTCACAGTTTTTGAGACTATTTAACATATTATCTGTAAGAAGAAAAAAGTCCAATCTAGCCTGTTTAAATGGAGTTCTTTTTCTCCAAGTATACCTATGGACATTGGGATAAAGCTCCCTAAATGGATCTATTAAACTTCTTTCTTCCATGATTCCTAAAATACTATCTCTAGCCTTAGGATTATTAGTATGTTTGTAGTTACAATAATCTATATAAGGGTTCTGTACAAGATTGAAGTCACCACAAATTATGTAACTTTCATTTTCAAAATCATCAACAATGCCCATAATATTATCAAAAAAATCAGGAGTATCCATATTTGGTCCATATAAGCACACTAAAGTAATTTTTTGATTTTCTACAAATATTTCTAAAATCAAATAGTTACCATTTATATCTTTTTTTTCTTTTAACACTTTTAACTCAAAATTATTGTTGAATAATATAGCAACTCCTCTAGAATTGGAACTGACAGAAGAAAAATAACTTTCATATCCCCACATAGATCTAATACTATTTTCTAAATCACTTGTAAAATGTGTATCCTGGATACAATAAATATTAAATGCTTTTAACTTCAGCATATTAAAGACATCTTTTCTTTTAACTTTATCTCTGAGTCCCTGACAGCTAACAGATAGAATTTTTAAAGAACCCATATTTGTACTAACTTTGTATCAATGTACAACATAAACTATTTTTCAAAAACAGCACAACATTGCTGACAGTAACAGGATATATAGATACCAAACATGATAATTAGTAGAAATTGATGACAGTAAATTTGAAGAAATTGTAATGAAAAAAGATTAAAAACATATGTAAATGATTCAATATGGCAACACAAAAGTATCATTCTATACTTTTATGTCAAAATTTATAGTATTGCAGAATTTATATTTTACAACTAATTTTGCCAACCTAACGTTTAAACAATAATTTAGTAGTATTCACATTGATTATATATATACAGTTTGTTTTCAAATTTCTATGTTAGCATATATATCTTATTAAAAAATTACCAATTTATAAAGCCAAGTTTTTATTTTCTTTCCTGCAATCTTCTTCGAACGTCATCAAAAAGTCTATATTTTAGTTGCAGTCCATCTTCAGTTCTTCCAAACACCCCACAATTATAATACCACACTGATTCAAAGCATTCCATGTCTCTAAGTTTGGTAATCAGTTGCATATTTCTCCTTGTGACGTCATCAGAGAATCGTACCTTGTCCTTCAAGTCTTTTCTAACTCTCATTATGCTCCTTTTCACGTCACTATTGAAAAGTCTTACAATAACAGGGTTGGGCCCAGGTTGATTGGAGGGCAAGCGATGGATAGCGACTACATCTCTCTCTTGTAACTGCACATTCAGATCTCTCCTTACTTTCTGAATGAAATCTGTTCTTAAGTCTTGTTTTTCATGTCTTGGAAAATTCATAACTTTTATATTATTTTTCCTAGAATATTGTTCGTTGTAATTTGCACTAACAATTGCTTCTTGTGTATAATTAACAGTGTCTTTTAAAATTTTCTTTTCATTTATGACTGTTGCTCTTACTTGATCAATTTGTTTTCTAAGGTCTTCATTTTCAACAGACAAAGCTTCTATTTTTTCTTGCATTTCTTTTTCTACTTGTGCTACTCTACAATTGATCTTCTTGTCCATGGTAGACTCAAATCTTTGGAAAAGTTTATTTAAAATTGTAGTAACTACGATCTCCAAATCATGTGTTCTAACAAGATCTTTTGTAAACATATCAAAGTCGTCTTTCTTTGTTACACCCTTAAGGTTTAATTTAATCTCATCAAGATCTTTTTGTAAATTATTTAAACCACTTAACTCCATACTGTTATCTGACTCACTGGAAAGTTCTGAATGAGTTCTTTTTGGGAGTTTAGGATTCTTTTGTGAATTCAAATCTTTTCTAGCTGAAAGCAATGTCTGAATTGTATTTGTAGATTTTTTACCTTGTGGTTTAACTCCAGTTTTGTCACCTTGTGAAGAACTCCCTAAAGGCATTTTGTAGTCAATGGTCAAAAACTGCTCACAATCAAAAATCAATATCTCCACATGAAATTTCAGGTATACAAATCTTTAAGTCAATATCTGGTGGTTCCTTTAAATATTATCCACAAAAATATATATCTTTAGAATCCTCATTTAATTCCACAACTTTTGAACATAATCTTCTTTTATGGCAATCACAATAAATAACAATAATCTGCAAAAACTGAGGAGCTGGTTTTCAAGGTGTTGACAGCTCGGCGGCCATATTTAATTCTCGATCGATTTTGTCAATTTTGATATACGGCAGGCGTAACCTGTGACAAAGGGCAAAGTCCGTATCAATTTTATTTTTAATTCTAACATGATTTTATTTTAAAAAAGAAAGGGAAATACTGTAATGTTTCCGATGTTGGTCCTGTTGTTAGGGATTTAAGATGTGACGTCATTTTTGTCATTACGTCGTTTTCAATGTAAACAAAGAAACGCTATCATCAGGTAACGTTTTTTTATGTAAATTTGGCCTAATTGTTCTTTTTATTCCATTCATTTTTTCAGAGACATGTACTCAATTGGTACCATTGGTTTTTGCTGTTATCGGATGGACCCTAGCCATCGTATTAGCTGCTACAACTGTATTTTACAAAAGGTATTTTGTCCACCGTGGAAAAGACTGGTTTTCGTTTCGGATCAGATTATAGTATTAACCAGATAGCATAGGATAGCATTACACATCATTAACACAAGGAACATCGGTGGCTGAGTGGACTTAGTAGTTACTACTGTAATCACTGGCTAGTCAACACTGAGGTTGTGAGTTCGAATCGCGCTCGTGCGGGTGCACTCGATTCAAATCTTAATTGACTAGGATTGTCAGTATTTCTATCGAAGGTCGGTGTTTTCTCTGGGCATTCCGGCTTACTTCCACCAATACAAAATTGACGCCCCGAAATAGCCTAAACGCTGTGCTTAAAAGTTGCATTAAAACACAAAAAAATCAATCACATCATTAACACGGTCATTTTTTTTTTTTTTTAAATTTATGGTCGTGAAATTAAATAATTATTTGAAAAACGATTTTACTCCGAGATTAAGTTTCTATTGACAATATTTTGCATAACGGTAAGTTTTGTTTATCATTGCTTGTTTAATATATCATTCATTCTCTCTGGTCAGATAATGGTAATTCATATTTGTTATTTCATTTCAGACAACTGCTTAAAAAGAAAAGTAACGCGTCAAGTGCCATTTATTCCGACTTGAGTGGAGCGAGAGAACTTACAAACTACAGCGCCATCGATATTCAAGCTACCAACGAACACTATGAGGATATCAATTTAAAAACATGAAAACTCTCAATATATTTGTATATGTAATTTACATATTATTTCAAATAATTCTAATTTTAAATCAATATATATATATCTTCATATAATTACAGTTTAAAATTGTAATAGTTTGTGATATGCATCATAACCACTGCCTGAAAATAAATACGCTTCAACAAAAAACATGATTAGATCGTAATATTGTATAATAAAAAGAAGATGAAGAGAGCGGAGCGAACTATTATTGCAAGAAAAAATACCCTTAATCTTCATTATTTTGACTTGTGTATTGATACAAAAAATACAAATAAAAAAAAAGTTCGCCACCTTTTTTGTTTGTCAAATATTGGGATTCCTCTAGTTTTAGAGTTATGTTGTGCCAATAAACAATTTGACCAATGACCCCGACTTTTCTTTTCATAATTTATTCACATACAGTATAAAAAGCGATTTTCGAAAATCTTATAAAATCTTTGTCACTTTCGCTGAATTTTTCAAAGCAAACAGGTTCCTATATTTACAGAATTTAAAAAAGGAAAAAAAACAAGAATATCATGGTGATATTGAGCCCTGGTGAGAAAACTATATTTCAATATATGCCTGCTGTGAACTTATTGTAAATCTTCCACTAAGAACACTGTGTAGGAGTATGAACAAAGATTGGTCAGCTCAGAATCCGAATCATGTGTTCAAAAATAGTGAAAGGGCTGACCCCTCTTGAACCAGCACTTTATAGTGTATGTTCTATTTTCACTATAACCACCAATTCATTCAAACGTTCATCATTGAACATCACCTCACTTATGTATTCCCAACTAACTTGACTTTTATTTTACTGCTTGACATGTACGTACTCTTCTGAACTTTTATGTTTATACTAAACCCTTATCGGAAGGGATTGTACTTGATTTTTGACATAATCTTTCAATCAGTTTAATTAGAATCTGGAGCTGGCATGTCAGTTACTGCTAGTTGTCCTTTGTTAATTTATTCATCAATGTGGTCTTGCTTTGTTTGTTTTTGGTACCTATTCTGACGCCAACAATAGTTGAGTTAACCAACTTGATTATTTTGAATCGGATCATACAAAAGATTATGTGCTTTTTTTATACAACTATGTGTTTTTACAAATAAAGGCACTATAGATGAAAATAAAGCAGCATGTCTTAATACCATAAGTACAAAGTTGTTAAAGATGTCTTCTCATGCTATTTCACATCCACTTTGTCATACTTTTAACTTTTAAAACGTATTAAAAATGTATTTTTCCATCTTTATCAAAACTTGCAAAAATCATACCGGTTTATAAGAAAAAAAGTTGTAAACAGGATGTTTTTTAATAACAAACCAATTGTAATTTGACCTCTCATTACTAAAATCCTTGAAAACACACTTTTTACTTAGTATCTGTAACAATTACAATCTATTTTATGTAATGCAGTCAGGTTTTCAAGCAAATCATTCTTGTCAAACTGCGTTAACACACTAAGTAAATTATCTGTAATAAGTACAATTTATTATATATAATGCAGCTAGGTTTTCATGGTATCAATTCTTGTCAAACTGCGTTAACAACTTTGTAAGATAAATGGCTTTCAGTCATTGATGATGGTGTTCTTGTTGACACAGTGAATGGTCCTGGATCTAGCAAAAGCCTTTGATATTCGCAATCATATAAAGTGCTTATCAAAATATTTAACAAATACAAATTTTGCTATGTTCGCTTACATCATATTTTCAGACGTACAAAATCAAACACACGGATGTAACTCAAGAATCCGTTTTAGAACCTGTTTTGAGTTTGACTTTTAGAAATGTTCTTCCTTTATCTTATCCTAATCATCACAGCGATGTATTTGCTGACGAAAGCACAAGTATCAGTCATTGGACAAAACCAAGAGTGGATCATGTAAAAACTTATGGTTTTACAAGATATCTTTCGCTCGTGTGATCACAATAAAATGGCTGTTAATGTATCTTAAATGAAAGCAATATGTATTGGCTCTAAACAAAACCCTTCAGATTCATCAAATGATGCCTTAAATGGACAACCAATTAAAGAAGGAACATGTGAAAAGGTTCTGGGTATTTTTGTTGATGCATCTCTATCTTGGTCTTCTCATATTGATTATATGATAAAAAAGTAAACTCTTCTTTAGCTTTAAAAAAATAATACTTAAATCACAAAGCTAGACAACTGTTCTATAACGCTAACCTTAATTACATTATTGTTGTTCAATTTAGGGAATATGCAATAATGTTTTAGTAGATAGTTTGCTTAAACTGCAAAAAAAGGGCAAAAAGAAAAATTTTGGACGAGCATAATTACACCAAAACTTCAGGCGAATTATTTCACTAATGTAAGATTGTGCCGAATACATTATCATAAATCATTAATATTAAATGTATAAATTAAAAAAAAACTGGCCTTTTTTATGAAATTTTATATGCATCCAGAGATTTCATAAATAATCAATTTGGGTAAAATGTCTATAAATGTATAAAACGCACCAAAAATCGACGAGTATTTACCATTTTTTTAAATTTAAAATTGCTATTTTCAAAAATCCTTCCACATAGTTTTATTTTGAATTATTGTTTATAATTACGATATGAAAATATTAGGGGTCATCAGATTTATATTTTATGTCCAAATCTTTTAATAAAATTGACAATGGTCAGAGAGACAACAATCCGAACATAGAGCAGACAACAGCAGAAGGTCACCAACAGGTCTTCAATGCAGCGAGAAATTCCCGCACCCGGAGGCGTTTTTCAGCTGGCCCCTTAACATAAATATATATACTAAGTATGGGTTACATATGAACAAAAATGAATAAACATTTTACCGGGACTCCGTCATGACGTTATGACCCATGTGTCGTGTTGGTACAATTTCACATGACCTCTAAATATCGAGTTATTTCTAATTGAAAAACGAATTTGTATCATTTAAACGGAAGTGCTCGAAGGAATAAAATATAGTATGTTAACAAAATTATAAATCGTGTAAAAAGACGTTGTACTACATAATCATATAGGAAATCCACCACTTAAATACAATCGAGTTATCTATGATAGCTCTTGTACTTTGGTAATTCTTCCTTGGTCACTTTTGATGTTGTATTACTATTATGATACGTTTGATTCAATCATCCACATCTTGCTATTCTTAACGCGTTTTTATTAAAAATGTTAAAATATTTCTTCGGACTATATTTCCTTTGTGTGAGTATATCGCTTTATACTTTATATGTTTATGACATTTTGTTAGATCTTGAGGTCTATACCAAGGGTTTTACTATCTCAATAGCTAATAATACAGCTAAGTCTGCCTTATATCTTGACTTACATCTAGACAATGTCAATGAGTGTCGGTTGAAAACAAAACTGAACGACAAAAGAGATGATTTCAACTTCCCAATTGTGTACATATCTTTCAATTGATGCGATATTCCCGGGTTTGTATTTCCTAACATGATTTTCTTGATTGAGGGTTGCTGCTTACAAAGGAATCTATTAAACCAAGAGTTCCAAATGATGAAGTTGAAATCATTCCTTCGTAAATTTCACGGAAGCCATCACGAGATTGATGACCGTTATGAAATATTCATTTCTCAGATGATATCAGATATGTCCATAACTACAATTCCGTTCCCATCCACGACTGTGATCTAATGAATTCGACTATTAACCGGGTTTTTAATGACATGAGCTACACGACAGGTGCATGCCACATGAGGAAAAGGATCAGACGAACCTTCCAGAGTAATTTAATCTACTTTCGTTCTCTTGCAAGGACCATTAAAGTGACGGTTCCGTAGTTAAATCTGCCGTAGAATATGTAGTTTTGCAATAACTTCGAAGCTTAGTGTGTGCAGTTTTGATTGCTGATAAAACAGATTTCAACAAATTAATAGAATAGAAAACATAAAGCTCTGTATAACATACCACCTGTTACACATTAGAACATTGTTTATGATAACTTGTATGTACTTTAAAGACCGTGATTCTTATGTTTTTCATTGTAAGGGGTATCAATAGTCTGAATGTAAAGTATCTATTTTATATAACTGTAAATTTTGTTTTTCAGTTTTATATATCAGCTCTTTCGAGTAAGAGTATTGTAACAAAAAAGCCGTCGTGGAACCGAGGTGAGGTTTTGTAGAATAAGGGAACATATGTATGAAATCAAGGGGGTTGTTTGATTTTGCTTGGTACGAACTGTAAATAAATAGTATTGCCGTTGACAAGATGAAAAAAATAATCTTAAACACAAAAAGCAGTAAATATACTCAATCTTATATTATATAACATGTATTGCAATATGACGTCATGGTTTCCTTCGCTTTGTAAACAACACAGTGGTAAAATCTCGATAAATCTATATTTAGCGCAGACTTCGAGATGAACATTATAAAATATACCTCCACGTACATCTACATGTATCGTAAATAGCTATCAAAGGTATCAAGCTTATAATTTAATACGCCAGACGCTCGTTTCGTCTACTTAAGACTCATCAGTGACGTTCAGATCAAAAAAGTTATAAAGCCAAACAAGTACAAAATTGAAGATCATTGAAGACCAAAATTCCAAAAAGTTGTGCCAAATACAGCTAAGGTAGTCTATGCATGGGATAAGAAAATCCTTAGTATTTCGAAAAATTTATACTTTTGTAAACAGGAAATTTATAAAAATAAACACATTGATATTCATGTCAACACCGAAGTGCTGACTACTGGGCTGGTAATACACCCATGGACTAAACGTCCACCGGCAGTGGTATCGACTCAGTGGTGTAAATAGCTATCAAAGGTAGCCTATGTTGAAACGCTATGCCAATTTCGCTGTGTTAAAAAGTACAATAAAAAAAAACACTTTATTCTATTCTAAGGCATAGCTAAAAAGAATTAATGCATGAGAGATCGGAACAATGTACAAAATTAAAATGATTTAAAATTCCGCGAAATTACATTACTGTTTTTGGTGCATTAACGTCAAGTCAAAACATGACGTCATACTAATGAAAGCGCCAATGCTGGATGTTTTTCAATTACGTTTACCTTCTAAACTCGGATACCATTGAATTTAAATTTTGAGGTAGGTGTTGCTTTTCGCTATTCTAATGCATTATTCGCACGTTTACTAATTGCCGCAAGTCTACAATGACGGCTCCATGGTTAAAAATTGTCAACAGTGAATTTGACGGTAGTTTAGGAGAAATAGATGTAAATCAAAAATAGAAAATGTTGGGTTTGAGAATTAAGAGAATCAATGACATGTTTTTCTAGCGGTTATTCAAGAAATGATTCATTCAAACTACAGATTTATTATATTTTTTTACATTTATGTAACAGTGGGTAATATAGAAAAGCCACACAAACAGCAGGTCCATCCTCGCTCTACTTTTTGATGACCGTATCTGTGCTATTAAAATCGAAATTATTCATGGAAGCCATAAATTTGTTGTAAATGTATCACCTGGGCCGTGATATTTGAATTTTATCCTGAGCGTTATTAGCGAGGGATAAAATGAACGAATATCACGGCCCAGGCAATCTGTAAATTTACAACAAATAAATGGCTTCCATGGATTATTCTTAATTCAGGAACATCATATTCACAGTATAAAACTACCGTCAAAATTATCCATGTGTCACAGCAAAATACTGATATAATACAGATAATAGAACAATACAGAAAACATCTTGATAAATTTTCAGACAAAAATGTACGAATAGAGCAAATAATTAGAGTTGTCTACAAAAAAATGTTTGATAAAAAAAAAGAAAAAATTAAAAAGGCGGAAATATTACTTTAGAAAAAACGCCATTGCTGCTTGTAAAAGTATAAAAGTATACCCCAGTATACAATTGTCTTGGGTGTAAGGTGTTATTGATGTTAGAATCAGCACGGATCTTAACGATTTCTATTTTTGTAGTGAATGCTTTGTTGAATAAGAAGGTGCATTAACATTTGGAATTTCAAATATTTTACCTTATTCGCTGTTGGAAAACTGACCTGCAATATTAACCAACTTGTAATATAAAATTAAAAAAAGACCGAACTACGAGAAAATTCAAGGGTAACATCAATAGCTCAAACTCATCAAACGAATGGATAACAATTGTCATATTACTGACTTGCTGCAGATGACAACAGCAAACAGTCGGAGAGCAAGCCCTTAGAGACGACCGTTTTTTGCTACTTTTTTAAGACAACAATGGGACTGATATTAAAACCCGCCATTCTGAAATTGCGTTAATGTCACAGAAAAAATAATTTGGTGCCAATTTTGATTTTTTTCTTTTGTCTGTTTTTAAATTGCCATTTAGGTCAGAAATAGATTTCCTTTGATTTTTTTAAAGCATGGTTGATCATGGTTTTTCTTATTAAAGAAAATAGTACTTAAACATGTAAATTTTGCCGTCTTTTAACAATTACGTTACGCACTTGATCGACGTTTATAATGATTATGCGAAATTGTCTGTTAATAGTGTTATTTTCTTTTTTTTAAGATTATATATACTATATAAACATGATAAGAGATAACTAATACGTATCTCAAAGTTAAAAGAACACAAGTCTAACGTTTTATCACCCCGTAGGAATCCCCACTGGAACTAAATTCCAAACGAAAGACAGTTTTTGACATTGTAGTTTTTTGGTCTTACACAGCGATGTCAACTGGCATCTGAACACGATGCTCACACATTTAGTGTTTTTGTTTGAAAAAAACAATGGCGAGTTCAGCTGTGAGTGTTTGACTGGATTAACAATTCTCTTTAAGTCGTTGAAATGTTTCACTTAACTAAAAACAAGGTAAGGACATCTTATACTGTCTTTGCACAACCTTAACTGCTTTAGATGACTGACACAAAACTCATTCATTGTTTATAATAAAATATTTTTTTGTGATAAAGGAATCCTGCAAAAGTAAGTGAAAAAGGTTTGCACTAAATTTGAACTTGGGCAGCCAACAACCATTTGCTTTTCTGGTGGTGGTTGGGCTATTGATTTGTTTGGAAATAAAGAAGTTTGTTTTCAATTTTTGGATGAAAAAATAATTTCTTTTTGACCCTGAAAAAAAAATGGTTTTTTTTACCCTCAGCTGCCTTTAAATGAAATGCACATTTGCGTATTTTAGCGTATCAAGGGGCACACATTTGACATATCATAGTCCAAGTTATGTTACATGACATACTTTAAATTCAGCATAGCTTCCCGAGAAGTTAAGAAAGAAAATTACGATTTTAATTTTCTGTGACCAATTTTTTTCGTCAACACCTTGACTTTGAAGACACATTTTGAGAAAAAAAACGAGTTTAATCCATAACTGATTTGAGTAATATATTTCTTAAATACTCAAGAATATTCACTTAAAAGGAAATTAGTTTTAATTTATGCAAACAACTACAAATTCTAATAAAACGGGCTTCACTTTTTTTTAGTACAAAAATGCCCATATATGGTAATCACATGACGTCCATTGTTGCTTTAAGAAATGTGGTTAAACCGGGATCAGCTGTCCGACTGCAAAGATATAAATGTTTACATTAAAAACTAGTACAAATTACTCAACCAATATTTTAAGCCGTTCATTATCAACTCCGACTTCTTCCCCTGTAGGTGCTCAATTACCTATTACCAGTGACGATGAAGATGTAGAATCAGATGGTTCTGGAGATGGACAAAATGATTTATCAGGTTTCAAGATAATATCAACAACAATATTGCAACTGCAAACAACTATTGAGTCAGGTAAGAGAAGTGTCTTTAAAGCTAGGGAGATTTTGGTATGATTGCCATGCAAATATCCCAAAGGCTCCGTTATGCAACTTTTGGTCAACGAATGGCATTCAATTGTGGCCAAAAACGGTTTACTCGCAGTAGTCAGCACTTCGGTGTTGACATGAATATCAATTATATGGTCATTTTTATATATTTTCTGTTTATTAAACTTTGAATTTTTCGAAAAACTAAGGATTTTCTTACCCCAGAAGTAGATAACCTTAGCCGTATTTGGCACAACTTTTTGGAATTTTGGGTCCTCATTGCTCTTCAACTTCGTATTTATTTGGCATTTTAAACTATTTTGATCTGAGCGTCACTGATGAGTCTTATGTAGACGAAACGCGCGTCTAGCGTATAAAATTATAATCCTGGTACTTTTGATAACCAATTAAAAGGTACCAAAAATGAAGTAATTGCGAGAAAAAATCCGACAGCCTGATTTATGACAAAACAATAATAAAAAACAAGTGTTGTCAAATCGAACAGTTTTGACAAAACGGTTACTCGTATACTCGCTCGACCGATAAAGCGGTTAACCGATCGTTCACGTTGATGTTTGGAGACTTTCTCTTTATAACCCTACACATGTACGTTTTTAATAATACGATGACGTGAAGTTTGTCCTCTGGCATTACTAGTCTGTTAAGATTTCTGACAGAATTTGACTTTTTTAATATAATACTACCGTATCTACTATAGCGTTAGTAATAACGTCAGATTAAAAGATAAACAAACTTCTTGAAAATGTCTTAAACCTATGATTCTTTTATTTTCTCTTGATTTCACAAAAACAATGTGAAGTGTTTTAATTTGAAATTATTTAACGTGTTATTTGTACCATCAAGCATACATTTATTACGTTCAAGTTGATTTGCATTTCACAATTTTTAAGTTGTCCTTTCGTTTACAGTATAACTAACAAAGCCTTGCACGATGGATGCAAGGCTACACAATATTAGATCAAAAATATAAAGAAGAATGTCGTAAAATTAATTCAGATGGCTTATTTAAAGTTACTGTAATAAGTTAACAAATAATTATTGTTCTCCCAGATTAAAGTATCTATCAGTATACAACTAACAGATTTGTTAAAGACATCATAAGTAACTGTTCGAGAAAAAATAGTTATCAAAGGTACCATGATTATAATTTAGTACGCCAGACGCGCGTTTCGTCTACATAATACTCATCAGTGACGCTCATATCGAAATGTTTACAAAGCTAAACAAGTACAAAGTAGAAGAGCATTGAGGATCCAAAATTCCAAAAAGTTGTGCCAAATACCAAAAATATGACCTTGTGTAATGCAAAAGTCAAATATCATATATGGGTGAATATAATGTGCATGTCCGATTTTTGATAGTTTTTGTTAGATCTATTTAGGACTTATATTTACACAACCTTTCTTACTGCGAAACAACTATCAATTTTATATACGGTATTTTAACACTTATCGGGAATATACATCTGTGTGTTTGTCACTTGATTGTTGATCTTCTGATGTATATTTCATAAGTCATTCTCTTCATATAAAAAAATTGTTGGTTGAGATTGGGCTCCTTATATTTTAAAAAACATTTGTGCCACCGGAAATGAATGCAAATTTGACCTAATTATTCAAATTCTTATATGTAGTACTGTATAATATCAATGAATCCTGCGGGTTCGAAGTGTCATTTTAGAGCCATCCATTATTCATTGCTTCTGTTTCATTTACCACGACCCATATTACGTAAAATTTAGCATGATTTCCTCATAATGATATATCTAATGTTTAAGTTTTGATATTTCGTTTCTTTCATTTTTTTTCAAAAACAAACACTCCATTGGTGCCAGCGATGTCCCATTGGTACCATTGGTATCATTGTTTACTGCTATAATCGGTTGGAACTTAGCCGTTGTGTTAGCTGGTACAACTGTATTTTACAAAAGGTATTTTGCAAAAAAAAACACATGAGAATTGTTGTTCACCGTGGAAAAAGAAAACACGATAACTATTAAAGAATCATATATGTGTTGCTTCCTACAGTAACAGTCTGGCCTATTTGTTGTCATGAAAAAGTATTTCAATTTCAATATTCTGATTTGATCAAGAGAGTTGGTCAAAATAATTACATAGCCTTTGGTTTCTACGATGGGTTTTAAATTAGAGCAGCATCTACTTACCTTCCAGAGAAACTTATTTTACCCTCTGTTTTGGTATGGTCCTTGTCTTTAATTTTGTTTGTAGTTTATTGTGGAATCACTTGTCTTTTTTGTCGTTTTTTTTTCTCGAAAAAACGGATAAATAAGTCTATAAAACACTCAATAGATAACTATAAAATGAGAAGCACTAACCCAACAAGAAACCGATGGTGATCTCGTGTGCTCAGAAATACTAAACAGATTCTACTCCCCCATTGACCCCATATATGGCAATCATCGTGATGCTTATCGTAGTAAATTCTTAGACATTAAGTCTCATTCACTCGTGTCATGATTGCAGGAAAAGGACGTGAATGTAACGACAGAAATTCGAAAATATTCATATGGGTTTAGCTCATTGTTGAAGGCCATATGGTGACCCATAGTTATCAATTTCTGTGTAATTTGGTCTCTTGTGAATACTTGTTTCATTGGCACTCATACAACATCTCCTTTTTAATATTATCTGTGATACAGATATTCTGTAATCGTCAAACTAATTCGTATATAATTATAAGGGCTTAAGTTTGCCACCTTTGTTTCGACTATTTTTTGTTTCGGCGCAGATTATAGTATTAAAAATACTAGAACACACCCGCGAAAGAGCGTGGTTGAAAGTATTAAACTGTTGTAGGATGAATTTTTGTAATACATTTAATGACTTTAAAGAATTTCAGGAAATGTATCAAAAGTCATGGGTACTTTTTGACAGGATAACTGTTTTTTTTACCCCGTCCTCCTTTTTCCAAAATTCCCAATTTTTTGTTTTCTATTAATTTCAATATGAACATTCATTACTATAAATAAAGTGTATTTGCTTTTTACTATCAATTCTCTTTTTACTAATCAATCCACGGCGGTCAATGATATATTATATATGTAAGACTCAAATCTGTGGTGGATTCCAAATCTATGGCGGATTCCTAATCTATGGTAAATATGACGTAATGCCATTCCAAATCTTTTACACTCCTAATCTATGGCAAGTTGTTTTTTAAATTTTCTAATCATGACGTCAAGCCATCCGAAATCTATGGCAGATTTTTTACAACCCAAATCTATGGTAAATTTTGTAAATTCCAAATCTATGGCGGATTTTTGTTAATATAAGATCTATTGCAAATGTTGTGCAAACGGAAAATAATGCAGTACCTTTACACGACCAATGACTTGTAGATAGATTACAACGAAAGAGGGTGTATAAACTAGTGAAATAAACGTACTTGTATCTCTGGTGGAGAGTTGTCTCATTGGCAATCACACCACATCTTCCTTTTTATATGTTAAGTCTTACTTTGCAGTATAGGCATTGTTCTTTGTTGAAGGCGAAACGGTGATCACCTATAGTTTTTTTTTTAAAGTATTGGTCTCTTCTGGTGATTTTTCTGTGTGACCTATAGTTGTTAATGTGGTCTTTTTTTGACATTTGTGTCATTGGCAAGCATACCACATCTTCTTTTTTATAGTAACAAAATTTTATAACGGATCAATTGAAAAAGCTTAAAAAAGACGTCATGATCTTGAAATGATGTATCCAGAAAACAGAAGCATTTTATACTCTTTGGATTGTCATGTTTAACCGATACATTTAACCAAATAGTAAGTCCTTAACCATTTTACTAAACAAATCCTTGATTTCAATAATGTCAGCGTCTATCTGTATATTATGAACATTCATTACTGTAAATAAAGTGTGTTTGTTTTTTATTATCAATTTTCAGTCGACTGATCGGTCCACGGTGGTCATTGGTATATTATAAAGACCATCCCTATTTAAAAACTCGTTGACCGCCATTAATAGTAAACTTTAAATTAGACCAGATAGCAAAGACCCTTCATTCATAGTACATGTTTGTTCAAAGTATACAGAAAAAAGAAACCGGAAGGTTAGTCTGACTTCAAATTCCGTCCAAATAACGGAAACACCCGGACGCCTATTTTTCATAAGCAAGGATGACAAATGCGGCTATGTATGGTACTTGTAAAAAGGACACAGAGGCATGATGATTAATCTATTGTGGAAGGAAGAGAAGCTACACACAAAATGGGGTCTCCTCGTTAATAGTGTAGATAGAATAGTATAGGATAGCATAAAACATCATTAACATGACCATTTGTTTTATAAATTTATAGTCGTAAATAAAAATAATTAGTGGAAAAACTGCATTAATTTACCCCCATAGGTAAAGTGTCCACACGCTTTTGCTTTTTTTTCATTGCTTTTCAAATTTTTCATTCATTCTCGCTGGTGATGAGATGATAGTTATTCATACTACGTTATTACATTTCAGACAACTGATTAAAAGGAAAAGTAACGCGTCAAGTGCCATTTATCTCGACTTGAGTGGGGCGATAGAACGATAGAGCGATAGAACTACAAACTACAGCACTATCGATAATCAAGCTCCCATTGCATTCTATGAGGATATCAATGTTAATTTCTATATTCAGTTTACACATTATTTTAAGTCTCTCTAATTTTAAAACAATATATATATATATATGTTCATATAATAGAATTACACTTTGAGATTGCAGTAGTTTGTTATACACAACTGCTGTAAACCACTGTCTGAAAATAGTTACTCTTCAACAAAACATACATATACACATGGAAAAAAATATTGCAACACCTTGATTTTTTAAGACTTGATAACATTGCTGATCACATTGGCATTAAAACGAACATAAAATCTATGAAAAAAATCTTTTATTTAACCAATTTAAATGAAGTGTTTTTTGTACGAAAAAAATGCATTTTACAACTTTTTACTGTAGTCGAATTTTAAACGGATAACTGCGTCTTCACGTCTTCTGATTCCTGCCATAAGTCGACTAATTTGTTGCTAAGGTAGCAGCAACCATTCCTGACGAAGGTTATTGTTTATTTCATGACGTGTTTGAACTGGGGTGTCATTTCGTGCACTTTACGCCCAATAGTTCCCCATATATGCTCGATATGGTTCAAATTCGGACTACCATCGGGCAAAGGAAGATAAACCGAATTCCATTGGAACAATGGATCTTCCTCCACGATGCTTATTTCCAACTTTGGCGAGCTCTGCACAATATTGGATACGGGCAACTGTGAGTTTGTTCATAGGCAAAGGTCCCCGAAATGGTCTTAACGCACGATATCCAGTAGTGATGAGCAAATCTCGAACAGTTCTTGTTAAAGGCTCCTGTATGGTAATCACTTTCTTTTTCAGATTGTATTGTTTGCAATGGATTTCCTTCTGACCAATTTTCATTATGCTTGAATTTCCCTAGCAGATGTTATAGGGGGTCTTCTTGGTCTCGAAAGGTCTTGGAATCGTTTGTTGCCCGTTTTTTATTCTCAAAACGACTTACAGTGGAACGGTGATGACCAAAAATACGTGCAATTGTCACAGCGACAAACCTGCTTCTCGGATGCTGATTATCTGCCATTTGCTGCAGTTATGAGTTGTGGATTACAGGGGGTCAATCACAAAAATTTATAAACTTGGTTAGTTAAAGTGTTGAAAACAATGAGGATAAAACATCTGTTTTATTGTTTACGAGTACAGTAGCTGCATGTGCAGATAAAAACTTATCCAGTCGATATTTAGTGATTAAACTCAGGTGATATTTAAATTATGTTTAATTAGTTCTATTTCAGTAAACTATATCACAAAAAATGTTGTAAGATTGTCTTAAAACAAATCATCAAGAGAGGAGCAAACCATTATTTACAAAACAACAATTCAAGTGTTATTGACTTGTGAATGAAATACAAAAGTATATAGGAAATTCACCACTTTAATGATTCAATTCTTCTAAACTTTGGTTATAGGAATTCTTCCTTGTTCGCGTTTCACACAAATGTTTTTGTTTGATTCCAACAGCATGCTTGCATTTTTAGAATAATGATATCCTTTAGGTTTCAATCAAAATGCTAAAATATTTCACTGGACTATATCTAGTTATTGTAAGTATGCTAGTTTATAGTATATATCTTAAACTACTATATCGATATAGTAGTTTATGTTGATTTAAATAAAAACATGTTTTACTAAACAAAAATCAGTATGCTTATACTCATATTTTAACCTTCCAGACTGAAAGCATTGTTTTCCCAAAAAATTGAATATAGTTTTAAATTTATTATTTGTGTAGATACCCTTTTACAGGTATTAGTATGGATGTAAATTCATTGCCAGGTGAGCATCAGCCATTTTGAAAATTCCATAGTCAAAGAGCGCATCTTTATATGGAAAATATCATTTTTGTAAAGTTTCATGATTTTTTTTTCATTTTGATATATTTGACATTTTTACTGTTTCCATGGTTACGGTCGCTATTTTAAAAATTCCAAAGTCAAATTGAAAATGAGCCCATGCCAATAAGAATTCTGTAAAATTTCTTACAGTTTGGAACATTTTTTTTTTTTTGGAAATTTTGGGACATTTTTGCTGTTTCTATTGTCAGTTTGTTTTAGATTTTTATGAGTTTGACTGTCCCTTTGGTATCTTTCGTCCCTCTTTTACAGTAGATAATTCCCAAACTTCTAAAAGCAGACATCTTATATCCACATGTCATGTTGTATATCAAAACAATTTCATTGACTTTGGTGTAATACTCCTTTAGTAAATGCTGATTTTATGCACTTTTTCATAGGGTCAATGTCAGACTTGTCCATCAAGTTTCCATGACAACGGCGGCCATTATTTTTCAAATATTGTCTTGACATCTTAGCATACTGGGTAACATTTTCATAAAGTTTCATTTAGTTGGGTCTTATAACGTTAGAATTTTAAATATTTCAGCTGTTTCCTTGGTAATGTCCGCCATTTTGAAAATTCCAAAGTCATACTGCAAATCAGCACATACTAGTTCAAATTGAGAAAGGAAATGGTGAATATGTCAAAGCGACAACCCCCCGACCATAGAGCAAACAACAGCCGAAGGCAACCAATGGGTCTTCAATGTAGCGAGAATTCCCGCACCCGTAGGTGTCCTACAGCTGGCCCCTAAAATATGCATAATAGTACAGTGATAATGGACGTCATACTAAACTCCGAATTATACACAAGAAACTAAAATTTAAAATCATACAAGACTAACAAAGGCCAGAGGCTCCTGACTTGGGACAGGCGCAAAATTGCGGCGGGGTGAAACATGTTTATGAGATCTCAACCCTCCCCCTATACCTCTAGCCAATGTAGAAAAGTAAAAGAATAACAATACGCACATTAAAATTCAGTTCAAGAGAAGTCCGAGTCCGATGTCAAAAGATGTAACAAAAGAAAATAAATAAAATGACAATAATACATAAATAACAACAGACTACTAGCAGTTAACTGACATGCCAACTCCAAAACTCAATTAAACTGATTGAAATATTATGTCTTCATCATATGAATATTAGGTACAATCCCCCCTGTTAGGGGTTTAGTATCATACTATCATAAAATATTTGAGAAGAACATAACCCGTGTCATGCCAACAACTGTTTTTTTTTAGAAATAAATGTGTTTAGTTCCGATGCAAAGACCCTATCAGTGAATCAATGTTAAAGCCAAAATATGCAATCTTTAATGACCTGACAACAGTATAGTAATTATATCCCCTTTTAATAAGTCTATTTAAAGGTTTTGTTAGTGTCTGAGGAGAATACTGACATTTTTGTGCTTTGTAAAGAATATTTCCATAAAATTTTGGATGTGAAATACCTGAAACATTTCTTTGGAGTTTATTCAGTTTGGAACACTATTATTTTTTTCGCAGTTTTGCTGTTACCATATCTTTTACCATTCCATACCAAGGCGCACAACTTCAGTATAGTCGAGTTCCATCAACAATGGTCCGTTCAATTCTGAGAACTCACGCGGACAAAATGTGTGGAAGAAAAATAATAAATATAAGTGAAATAAAGAAACCTAGAATAACAATATGTCACCCCAACTCCGTTAAAGATGCCATAACAAATTAACAAGCACGTTCAAATCTCGAGACAAGTATGATCAAATCGATGGAACACACTAGATGAGGCCCCAATCTTGCACGATCGAAAGTACAATAAAAAGTAAAAACACATTTATGGTAAAAAAATGACTTGTCTTTCATGAAGACAAGATTTCAATGAGGTCATAGCAATCAATTTAGGAAAATTTTTCTCGAAATGATAAAAAAAGGATGAATTCCCATTAACATTTCGAAATTTCAGTACTATCAAACTATGAAATATTTTTAATATATGTTCCATATTTTATATGGACATTATTTCAAAGACAAGTGAATATATAAATAATACATAGAAATTTTATTCAACAATTCCAAAAGATTTTCAAACTTATATAATGTATTCTAACTATCAATGGCAGAAACATTGATTGGGAGGTCTGTATAGGATAACATCTCTATTATCGTGATGGCCCGTTATTTATTTTTCGCATAAAGAGATACTACTTGCACTAGTGCGAGACGAAAACGTAAAACAAAAATATTAATTTGATTGGTTAGTCCAGCATGATGAAACTGTACTGACCATTTCAATTGGCTTTTTGTTACGCCGATTGGTGACTTTCAAATGTCAAAAAGATTTAAATTTCCTCCATGGCAACAGCGATTTGTGGTTCCTCAATAAAATACAAAACATTTACACATGACACTTGAAAATTTTATTTTATCAAAACTTATCATATTCTGAACCGTACAAAAAGCCTTAAAAAGTCTTAGCTAAAGTGTGACCCTGGAATAAGGACACCATACTGGTATGTACAAAAGACTAGTTGCAGAATTCTCCTTTTGGCACACAGGGAATGTTTACCATAAGAGGTTTAACAATTCTATGTGCATTTCCTATCAAGTTTTCTTCAAAGTTAGATTGATAGGAACTATTTTTCATACTAAAACACTAATGCTATTTTGTATAAAGATGCCTTACTATCAGAACATATCAGTTTTACGGTTATGTGGAGGCCATGCTAACTAATAATAATTCTCTGTTAAATGTATTCACTGGGACCTCTAATCATCAGTGATGCTCAGATCAAAATAGTTGTAAAGGCAAACAAGTACAAAGTTGAAGAACATTGAGGACCCAAAATTCCAAAATGTTGTGCCAAATACGGCTAAAACATGTTATTTTCATCAATTCAGCAGATAATCTTTTTACTCAGGTAGATTAATCAATGAGTGATAGATTTCTCTTAGAAGAATTTAAAGGTCCCAGTGAGTAAACTATACAGAGAATTATACCTGTTGTATTTGTTCAATGAGACAAATATACTGCCAAAAGTTAAAATGAACAGGTAACTATTAGATAAATCTATGGAAAGGTGAATTGGGTTCGCAATAATATTTAATTTTTCAACATGTGTCAAGGTAACAAATATCAAATTTAAAATAAATAATTAAGCATATATACTTCTTTTTGTGGTTTAAAGTTTCTTTTAATAAGGTAGATGCTGAACAAATATAATATACAGATATAAAAAAAATACCAATTTTTCAAAGTTTTTTTCAAAATAGTCACAAAGCCACTAATTTACAATTTCTTAAATGAAAAATGCACCCAAAACAAAATATATCCATAATATTCGGTTTTGTATGTTTCATGAGCAGAAGATTATACAAAATAGTCAAATACGAACTTATAACCCCATATAAGTATCATATTTTACATACCTTGAAAAATATCGTACACTGAACGTTATTCGATCATAAAATTTTATTAAAAACAAAGGGGAAGTTTTCAGCAACTCGTTTCTTTTTACAATTTCATTATTTTCGCCTTTAAATTAGAGTAATACCGATTTTACTGTGATGTGTAGAAATGTGTAATTGCGGGGCAAAGGGGTATGTGTAAAAATGTGTAATCGCGTGGGAAAGGGGTATGTGTAAAATGTGTAATTGCGTGACAAGGTATTAAAAAAAACACTAAAACCTGACAAAAAAAGACACAAATTTATCTCTCCTTCCAATGTTAATTTCCTCAGGAAATTAAAAATGCTGATTTTTAGTTTTTGTCAAGTTATATTTTAAAGTAAAATTGAGAATGGAAATGGGGAATGTGTCAAAGAGACAACAACCCGACCAAAATAAAAAAAAAACACAACAGCAGAAGGTCTCCAACAGGTCTTCAATGTAGCGAGAAATTCCCGCACCCGGAGGCGTCCTTCAGCTGGCCCCTAAACAAATATATACTAGTTCAGTGATAATGAACGCCATACTAATTTCCAAATTGTACACAAGAAACTAAAATTGAAATAATACAAGACTAACAAAGGCCAGAGGCTCCTGACTTGGGACAGGCGCAAAAATGCGGCGGGGTTAAACATGTTTGTGAGATCTCAACTCTCCCCCTATACCTCTAACCAGTGTAGAAAAGTAAAAGCATAACAATACGCACATTAAAATTCAGTTCAAGAGAAGTCCGAGTCTGATGTCAGAAGATGTAACCAAAGAAAATAAACAAAATGACAATAATACATAAATAACAACAGACTACTAGCAGTTAACTGACATGCCAGCTCCAGACTTCAATTAAACTGACTGAAAGATTATGATTTCATCATATGAACATCAGACACAATCCTTCCCGTAAGGGGTTTAGTATCATATCATCATAACATATATGAGAAGAACATAACCCGTGTCATGCCAACAACTGTTTTTAGAATAAATGTGTTTAGTTCCGACGCAAAGACCTTATCAGTGACTCAATATTAACGCCAAAATATGCAATCTTTAATGACTTGACAACAGTATCGTAATTATATCCCTTCTTAATAAGTCTATTCAAAGGTTTTGTAAGTTTATGAGGTGAATACTGACACCTTTGTGCTTTATAAAGAATATTTCCATAAAAAATTGGATGTGAAATACCTGAACGTATAAAAAGTCTGCATGTTGAGCTATATTTACGAATGATGTCTTTATACCGATGATAAAATTTAGTAAATGTTTTGACTAGTTTGTGATATCGAAAACCCTGGTGTAATAATTTTTCAGTAATACATAAATTTCTCTCGTTAAAATCTAAAACATTGTTACATACACGAGCGAATCGTACAAGTTGAGATATATAAACACCGTAAGATGGTGACAAGGGAACGTCACCATCTAAAAACGGATAATTAACGATAGGAAATGAAAAATCATCCCTTTTATCATAAATTTTAGTATTCAGCTTTCCGTTAGTGATATAGATATCAAGATCGAGGAAAGGGCAGTGGTCATTGTTAGTATTAGCTTTATTTAAAGTAAGTTCACCAGGATAAATTTCATTAATATACATACTGAAGTCGTCATTATTGAGAGCCAAAATATCGTCCAAATATCTAAAAGTATTATTAAATTTGTTTATCAGATGTTGTTTTGATGGGTCTTTGCTTATTTTTGTCATAAATTGTAACTCGTAACAATACAAAAAGAGGTCCGCAATAAGTGGTGCACAGTTAGTCCCCATTGGAATTCCGATAATCTGACGATATACGGAATCCCCAAAGCGAACAAAAATGTTATCTAGTAAAAATTCCAGGGCATATATAGTACCAAAGCATGTCCAATTAACATAGTTTTTTTGTTTGTTGCTACTAAAAAATGACCTAAAAGAGTTTGAACATATATATTCACATTCTGATTTTTTGAATGCCCATTTAATTAGGTGTGTGAATTTTTTCTTAATGAGAATGTGAGGCAATGTGGTATATAGGGTAGAAAAATCAAAACTTTGAACAGATTCAAAATCACCAATATAAGCATGCAATTTATCAAGTACTTCCAACGAGTTCTTGACACTCCAAAAGTAATTTATTCCACTATTTTCGAAGGCCTTATTTGAACAATTTATTATAAGGTTTTTAATTGTACCAAGTGTGCTGGTAAGAATAATAGACAATTTAGTAGTTGAACAATGGCTTGATGACGAAATAAATCTATATTTGTAAGGGGTTTTATGTAGCTTCGGAAGCCAATACATAGTTGGGACTTTCATTGTATTTGGCTCTGCTTGTAAAGCGGTGGCTAAAAGTTTATGTTTGTTACAGATTTCGTTTTCTGAAAATGGAGTCAGTTGGAATGTTGGTGAATTGGTGATTTCCTTTTTCAGAACCTCAATGTAAAATTTACGTCAAACAATAATAATATTATTAGCAGCTTTATCGGCCGGGACAAAAACAAATTCCTTGGTTAGTTCTTTTAGTTTATGTTTGATACGAGAAATAGGTTTATTGTGGTTATTGTTAATAGTAAAATGTTCTTTAAAATGTTGAATACGTATATCAACTATCTTCATTACTGAATTAAAAAAAGAGTCCAAAGATTTTTTGTCAGCTTTTTCGCGTTTTATCCATTTCATACAGTAAGTATGGAGTGAGTCGTGGATGATATTACGACACTCATTCCAATTAATAATTGACGGGGGACGATATTTAGGTCCTTTACTGAGAAATGATTTTAACTCTCGGTCTTGAACGATGTTAAGATCTCCTGTTATAACATGGGAAATGGGTCCATAAATATATTCGGAATTACTGCAATTACATGAAGTAGGTGTATTTTCACTGATATTAACATCTTTACACAATTGACTATAATTAAACACAAATTTCCGGGTAGATTTCTTGTAAATATAACAAATAAGAGGTAGTTCAGTATTGTCAAAATATCCAGGAATTTGTTCTTTAACAGAATGGTCGTTAAATATACCGGCAATATTTACAAAATCAAAGCCTTTATTGACATACTTGATTTTAATAAAATGTTTTTTATGATCTTCAGGGCGATCAATTTTGGGAAATAATTTAGAATAACAATATGCCATAATAATTTGAACAATTTCATACTTAGGACTGCTATAAGAAATTGTGTTGCAATCCTCCAAAATTTTATTTAACTTATTAACCGGTAACGAACAGAGTTTTGTTAACAGATAATGTCTGCCGTTGTTTTTTGAAATAGAAATTAGGTCCGAAATATTGGTATGATTGGCCCGAAATTTTCTTTGATTGCGATTTGTTTTACAACCGTGAGAACGGTTTTTACGAACAGTTTTAGAAACAATATCCAAAATGTTAACGGAATTGGTTCTAGATATATTACCAATTCCCATGATATTATCATTAAGACCGAGAGGGTAAACGGTCTGTAATTTTTTAATCCAATTTAATTCAATTATTTTCCGTGATCGTACAAACTTTGAATGCGATTCACCAGGCTGCTTATTTACTACTTCTAAAGGTTGAACTGCTAAATATTTAAAAGGATGGTTGTGCTTCTTAAGGTGTTGGTAAATGATACTTTTGAATTTATTAGGTCTTTTAAAACGATACAGATGTTCTTGAGTGCGTTTTGATAAATATCTTCCAGTTTCTCCTACGTACTGAATACCACATCCCGGTTTGTTTCATGTGAGTAAATAAATAATACTGTTTGTTTTTCAAGTAATATCAGTTTCAAAATTTAAAGAAAAAGTGCGACCATTAAACGTGGACTTTACCGTATTGTTGGTGGAAAGACGGGGACATGTAAGTCATTTTTTGGCATGACACTTATCGATAGAAGGGTAACCACGATTTTTATTGTTAAAAATGTTAGCGATGGTAGTATTTTTAGATAACCGATTTTGAAGATTGAGACGTGTAGATACCCTTTGAACAAGTTTAGTATTTAGTATTTTTCCGTTTCGTAGCTTCATAATTGTTTTGTTAGTGAATTACATAATAAAGGAGCAAAGATTGGCGTCCAGAATATGAACCAGTATACAATAATTAAGTTAAGTAAAAGTGATAAATTTGTTCGGCTGAAAATGTCAAACGCTATCAGTATTAATTACCCGAAAAAGATAGTGTATATCAGGGTAGGACTGATGGCTGACCAATTAGTAGAATGGGGCTGAATATTGAAATACTACTTTTTGATAAACATTCCTAAAGTAATGAACTAGAGCAGTTCTCGCTCGGACACACACTCCATAATCTAGTATATTATAAGAGTATAAACCTGAAGCACGGGGAGGCACTCTACTGCCTCCACACGGCACTAAAGACAAACTCTGTAAAAAATAAAATTGAGAATGGAAATGGGGAATGTGTCAAAGAGACAACAACCCGACCAAAATAAAAAAAACACAACAGCAGAAGGTCTCCAACAGGTCTTCAATGTAGCGAGAAATTCCCGCACCCGGAGGCGTCCTTCAGCTGGCCCCTAAACAAATATATACTAGTTCAGTGATAATGAACGCCATACTAATTTCCAAATTGTACACAAGAAACTAAAATTGAAATAATACAAGACTAACAAAGGCCAGAGGCTCCTGACTTGGGACAGGCGCAAAAATGCGGCGGGGTTAAACATGTTTGTGAGATCTCAACCCTCCCCCTATACCTCTAACCAGTGTAGAAAAGTAAAAGCATAACAATACGCACATTAAAATTCAGTTCAAGAGAAGTCCGAGTCTAATGTCAGAAGATGTAACCAAAGAAAATAAACAAAATGACAATAATACATAAATAACAACAGACTACTAGCAGTTAACTGACATGCCAGCTCCAGACTTCAATTAAACTGACTGAAAGATTATGATTTCATCATATGAACATCAGACACAATCCTTCCCGTAAGGGGTTTAGTATCATACCATCATAACATATATGAGAAGAACATAACCCGTGTCATGCCAACAACTGTTTTTAGAATAAATGTGTTTAGTTCCGACGCAAAGACCTTATCAGTGACTCAATATTAACGCCAAAATATGCAATCTTTAATGACTTGACAACAGTATCGTAATTATATCCCTTCTTAATAAGTCTATTCAAAGGTTTTGTAAGTTTATGAGGTGAATACTGACACCTTTGTGCTTTATAAAGAATATTTCCATAAAAAATTGGATGTGAAATACCTGAACGTATAAAAAGTCTGCATGTTGAGCTATATTTACGAATGATGTCTTTATACCGATGATAAAATTTAGTAAATGTTTTGACTAGTTTGTGATATCGAAAACCCTGGTGTAATAATTTTTCAGTAATACATAAATTTCTCTCGTTAAAATCTAAAACATTGTTACATACACGAGTGAATCGTACAAGTTGAGATATATAAACACCGTAAGATGGTGACAAGGGAACGTCACCATCTAAAAACGGATAATTAACGATAGGAAATGAAAAATCATCCCTTTTATCATAAATTTTAGTATTCAGCTTTCCGTTAGTGATATAGATATCAAGATCGAGGAAAGGGCAGTGGTCATTGTTAGTATTAGCTTTATTTAAAGTAAGTTCACCAGGATAAATTTCATTAATATACATACTGAAGTCGTCATTATTGAGAGCCAAAATATCGTCCAAATATCTAAAAGTATTATTAAATTTGTTTATCAGATGTTGTTTTGATGGGTCTTTGCTTATTTTTGTCATAAATTGTAACTCGTAACAATACAAAAAGAGGTCCGCAATAAGTGGTGCACAGTTAGTCCCCATTGGAATTCCGATAATCTGACGATATAAAGGACTTTTTTCTAAGTATATTTTGGGCTTAATGCTATAGATTAGAACTTAAACATTTTCTGTTTCAATTAGTTTGAGATCAAAACTTAGTTTGGAACGTACAACAATTTGAACTCATTTTCAATGTCACTGTCTATCAGGTTGTCTTTTTCTGAATTTTATGCCGATAGGCAAGACATATCTCTGTGTAAGCAGTTTATTTATTACTGTGAATGCTATATTTGCATTTCAGATTTTTATATCAGGTATTTCAGCTGAAGATGGGGAAAATACATTAGCCGAAACTGACGCCAAAAGCAGAGGTGAGTTTTGATGGTTAATATTATAGTACCACAGAAAATGCAACCAACTGGAAAACAAATTTAAAATTTCCTTCATAACAGACAGTTTTATCCAATAGTTATAAGTGTCCTCTTTTCAATATTCGTATACAGAAAACAGATGTAGTATCCATGTCTGTGTAATCTCTTGTGTTGTATAATTCAAGACCAAGATAACTTACTAAAATTGCGGCAAATGATCATCTTTTGGAAAGACAGTTTGACACCTGGCATACAATGGATTATATAGATATAGGAAGATGTGGTGTGAGTGCCAATGAGACAACTCTCCATCCAAATAACCATTTTGAAAAAAAGTAAATCATTATAGGTTAATGTACGACCTTCAACACAGAGCCTTGGCTCACACCGAACAACAAGCTATAAAGGGCCCCAAAATTACTAGTGTAAAACCATTCAACCGGGGAAAAAACAACGGTCTAATCTATATAAAAAAAAACGAGAAACGAGAAACACATATAAATTACATAAACAAGCGACAACTAATGTACATCACATTCCTGACTTAGGACAGGTGCAAACATTTGCAGCGGGATTAAACATTTTAATGGTAGCACACCTTCTCCCTTTTTCTGAAACAATACCATAATATCACAACACAGAAAAACACACGATAAAACATTAATTGGCAGGCTGAACTCAACCAAAAAACGTAAATTAATACACTATGAACGAATAAATTGATCTGCGATATCTGATAAGTTTGTTTTAAAGGTTCGATGAGTTTTCACGGATTACATAGTAATTTCCTCGCTTTAACTACAATATTACCATAAAATTTAGGATGTGAAATAATAGTTTTCTACAGGTACAGCCAAATTTACTAATTAAATCTTTGTATTTACGAAAGAATTAAGTAAGAGTTTTGAGTAATTTATGGTATCGAAATTCCTGACACAACAATTTCCCAGTGATGCATTGATTACGTTCGTTAAAATCTTTGACATCAGAACACTAACGGGCACACCGAACGAGTTGGGATATATAAACACCGTATAAAGGAGCCAAAGGCACATCGCCGTCCAAAAAAGGAAAATTAACAATAGGAAATGAAAAATCGTCTCTTTTGTCGTAAATTTTAGTATGAAGTTTCCCGTTTGAAATTGAATTGTCTAAATCTAGAAAAGGACAACTACTGCTGTTTATGTTAGATTTAGTTAAAGTTAGTACTTGTGGGTAAATTTATGAAGTATATTTAGAGAACTCTGGATTATTCAAGGTTTATACATGCTATACTTTTAGTTTATAACATATTCTCAATGGTAACTGTATTATGAAAAATACTAAATATTCAAACTGTTTTTACAGTTTGGAAATACTCTTGAAAATTATATGTTTTTCTGTGCAAAAGATTTTTCACAGTTGACCGATTCTTGATTTGTTTAGGGTCTTATAGGAATACCCTATTTCATTGGTTAGGCATGATTAGTGTTATGGAAGATGTTTCCTTTGTCCCAGATTTCTTCTTGTGTCAAGAAAAAGAAATTATTTAAAAATTATTAAATTTCTTTTCAATATTTTTTTTTTTCAATTTGACTATTATTCATTAATCATTGAATTATTTTTTATTCATCTGACAAATCTTTTGTTTTCTTCTTTTTATTTCATTTTTGAATTATGAACTGCAACAAAGGAAGAAAATAATTGATGACCTATGGTTCCTTAGCCGATGTCCTACATGTCAAGAAAAAAAAGGTGTAAAGCTTTTATTTATTCTTCATATGCACTAAACAATTGCTAGATAAATAGTTATCAAAAGTAACAAGATTATAATTTATTCGCCAGACGCGCGTTTCATCTACATAAAATTTGATATATGGAAATGGATTAAGTACTCTAACAGGAAACCAGAAATATAATCTACATTGAACAAAAAAGGACCACAACTGAGTGAAGATATGATTTCCTGTATCAGCCTAACAGCAAGTTTCAAACTTTACTTGAAGATTTGGAATTATTCTATAAAAGGATTATGAACTGTCCGATAAAGTATAAGCAAAGATAAATATATAGCTCTAGTATAGTAGGGTATCCCTCATACAGATCGCTTGTTAATATTTCAAAACTGAAGTAGGCCTCCAGGTTACTTTTAAACAAATTATAAAGTTTTAAACTGTTCTGGTTCTAGTGTTTTGCACATTTTTAAATGTCCTTTCAATTAAGACGTCAGGGTCACTTCCAATACTTTCAAGGTCGCAATGTCAGATTTGACAATTTTGAATTCATACATTTATTCTCAACCAGCTTTACTAATTTGCATACCGCACCTAAGGGTATTATATTTTTCAGTCTGTGCAGGAAATTATGATTCAATTTGTTTTATAGGAGTTATGCTATTTCGCTTTGAATATAAAATTTTGTTTGTCATGTGACAATATGAAGGTTTGGGGTATGTGATCGTGCTCACAAAGGTTCTTTAATTTGTATATTTTGTGTTCAAGTTATCACTTGTAAACCATACGTTAATAAAAAAAAAGTTCTGTATAATTTGTTTACACATGTAAGAGAATCATTTATATTAATAAGTGCTGCTCCCCCTTTACATTTAGACAAAAGAAATCCCCGACAACCAGGTTTTGTAAGCTTTTTAACAGAAATAAGCGTAGCGAAAGTAGAAACTCAGAAACCGTTGCTGCCTTGATTTAATGACCTTATCCCTCACAGCAAGTTCTGATTATTTTTCTTTCGTTTTCATGGTTAGATAAACGACTTGAACCATCTATACAGTGCCCGCTTCCTGGCACTTGTGATTGGTGTTTCAACATGAGCGTCATCCTGATTGTCACTCGGACAAATTTCTATTATACATTTGTAGTATCAGAGTTGTAACTGGAGCCAATTTCTATTATACAATCAGAATTGAAACTGGGGCAAATTTCTATTGTGCTAATAAAATTAACTGTCATGCATTTATCAATTAAATTTCCTGTCTCCATCCGGCTATATATTTTTTTTTTAATTAGGTATTTGATGTGGTCATTGAATAAAAAAAAATGTGTATCAATGCTTTTAAAAAAATCACAATCCATACTATAAATAAGTGTACAAGTTATAAATGAAATTAAGTCAAATTAATTGCAAAATTGTAATTTGTGCAGACACTTTTATACAATTTGTACAAAAGTCAAAAATACAAATTATAATTTGTACATTTTTGGTAAAAATCATAATTTGTACAATGTTTTGGTTCAACATGAAAACTTGTACACTACACATATAATATTATACTATCATATCGCACTTCGAACTTTGTTTCTGTTGTATCATTCTCTCAAGTCGACAGATTATATGCAATGCTGACTATGTTTTTTTATGCCCGACCTACGTCCCGCTTCAGGTTAAAGTTTTAGTTTTTGATAAAGTTGAAGTCCAATCAACTTGAAACTTAGTACACATGTTCCCTATGATATGATCTGTCAAATTTTAATGCCAAATTAGAGTTGTTATCCCAATTTCACGGTATACTGAACATAGAAAATGATAGTCCGAGTTGGGCATCCGTGTAAGTTCTTGTACCGGATTGTGGTTGTTATTTAAAAATGTAAATCGCTGCATTTTCCAAACGCGGAACAAATCCGATCAAAAAAATATGTCTGTCAAAATGATTCAACTTTGTCATCAATATTATGCAATAAGATAAAGAAAATATGGTGTGCATGTAAGAAGAAGAAAAAACACAAAAGGTACAAAATATATATGTCTATGAAATGAATTCAGCTATGAGAATTAATCTAGTGCAATTCAGGCAGAAACTGCCAATATTTAGCCAATAATACTGGTATGCAATGTTTAAACCAAAAAGTTTACCATCAAACAAAACCTTATAGCAAAAATAGCATCTTTCATGAACAATTTGAGATTGAACGATAATCAACATTTTGTGCAACAGTACTTTCTTAAGTTTTATGTATCTTTATATACAACGAAGCACATGTGGATTGATTTCTAATGAGATAACTATATATTACAGATTTAAGAATACCAGAAAGCAAATGCTGATATGTCTCGTCTGCTTTACTTATACTATGATATTTGTTAAATGTCTGTTTTATTAAGGGTTTTACTAGAACTGTCACATACGCTTAAAATTGTCGATGCTTCATAAAAAGAGGTCAAGATCAGATGAACAATGCCATACAGATCTGTACAAACATCCCGTACACCAAATATACGTTTTCCGATACTTACAAATAAAGGCAACAGAAGTTTACCGCTGTTCAAAACTCACAAATCCATGGGCAAAAAATAAAATCGGGGTAACAAACTAAAACTGTAGAAAACGCATTAAATATAAGAGGAGAACAACGACACAACATTAAAATGTAACACACAAAGAAACGAAGTAAGCATTAGACAAAATGCTATGAGAATAACAAATATAACATCAACACCAAATACATGAATTTGGAATAGATAAGTACCGTGACACGTCTAATAGTAATGTGAATTCACACTTGAAAATAAGAGAAAACAAACAACAAAAGGCTAAAATGTAACACACACAGAAACAAACTATAATATAACAATGGCCATATATAGATATAGGAAGATGTGGTGTGAGTGCCAATGAGACAACTCTCCATCCAAATAACAATTTAAAAATTAAACCATTATAGGTTAAAGTACGGCCTTCAACACGGAGCCTTGGCTCACACCGAACAACAAGCTATAAAGGGCCCCAAAATTACTAGTGTAATTCAAACGCATATGCCTGACTTGGTACCGGACATTTTTAAAAGAAAAAATGGTGGGTTGAACCTGGTTTTGTGGCATGCCAAACCTCCCTCTTTTATGGCCATGTAAAATATAACATTAAAATGACAACACAGGACTACAATATAAAAAAATAGGAGAACACAATTGACAAAGAAACACACCAATAATAGCTAACAAAAGGCAACAAGTTTAAAATTTTAATACGCCAAAAGTGCATTTTGTCAACACAAGACTTACTAGTGACGCCCAGATACAAATGTTTTGCACAACACCTTAGAAAATTTAAAACGTAAAAGTTAAAATATAGACACCAAACTATCATTCAATATATCAAATACAATTGACGTCATATATGAAACATGCAGAAAGACATGTACATCATAAACTAAATACCGTGGCCCTATCGCATATATCTTTGGAGATTCCGTATATCGTCAAATTATTGGAATTCCAATGAGGACTAACTGTGCACCACTTATTGCGAACCTGTTTTTGTATTGTTATGGGTTGCAATTTATGAGTTTTGAACAGCGGTATACTACTGTTGCCTTTATTTATGGGCTGCAATTTATGACTAAAATTATCAAAGACCCATCGAAACAATATTTGATGCAAAAATTTAACAATACTTTTAGATATTTGGATGATATATTGGCGGTCAATAATGACGACTTTAGTATGTATACTAAAGAAATTTATTCTGTTAAACTTACTTTAAATAAAGCTAATATTAACTTTGACCACTGCCCTTTCCTCGATCTTAATATCTATATCATTATCAGGAAGCTTAATACAAAGCTTTATGATAAAAGAGATGATTTTTCATTTCCTATCGTTAATTATCCATTTTTAGATGGTGACGTTCCCTTGTCACCATCTTATGGTGTTTATATATCTCAACTTGTACGATTAACTCCAGTATGTAACAATGTATTAGATTTTACTGATGTTATTTTCAGAACCAGAGTCTCCAGCTTCCTTGGGAATTGCAGTATTGAATGTGACAACCATGAGTATTACTTGGTCATCACTTAATGTAACCAATGGTGTTATAACAGGGTACAATGTTAGTTATTGTAGCAATGGTATTAGTGGATGTAAATATACCGTTGTACAAGCGATGACTTCTGTAATATTAACAGATTTAGATTGTTGGAAAGAGTACCTTGTGTGTGTGTCAGCTCTCACATCAGCTGGCTTTGGACCTCAAAAGTGTGGAGTAAATACCACAAGTGTTTACGGTAAAAGGAACTTGAAATAAACTATTAGATTCTGAGAAATAACATTGATATCAGCGTAACAAAGTACATTTAACTAATATAGCAAATTTTCATCACTGACAATATTGGAATATTTCTTACGATTGTGGCGGTGGGGCCATTAATTTTTACCCTTGGCTGTCCATCCGCCCGTCCATCTGTACATCCATACGTACGTATTTACAAACGTTTCAAAATTTATTAAGTTATGTTCTATAACTGTTTTGGTTAACCAACTGCTATAACGTATACACCATGCTTATTACCACCAAACACGTTTGAATTTGGGTGTCATCACTTTTTACCATTCTTATAGTGCATTTGACTATTAATCAAATATGTTGGTAAATAACAGTGAAACACTGAACAACACATAAAAATAATAAGATATATTTAGAGTTCAACACATGGTCTTCATCAATAGACTACTGTCCTCATTATATGCCAAGCTGTAGAAAGTTCCAAGCTCTACCATGTAGTGAATAATTATAATCTACCAAAGATCTGCATGTCACACTAAATTTGAAATGTAATAAACAACCAGTAAGAAGGTTTCCAACTATCTTTAAACATAGAATAATGTCATGTCTGAGCTTAACTCAATCAGCAAGAATATCAAGCGAACTTGCCAGGGCAGGCTGAAATTGTAGGCAATGAAGTCAGTGTAAAAACATATATGGCCATACTTAGTTACCTCCAATTTGTTTTAACACCAAGATTTTTCTTCTCGTGACATTTATTGACAATTTTACGTTAATGGACATGAACATGCAACTAATGCATAATCATTGGCTTATATTGTAGAGAATCAAGAAATGTGTATGATTTTAACAAATATTAGGTAGTAAAATCAGATGAAAAATGAACAAATTGCCAATAAAACAGTTTATCGGTCGTCCCACTGTCTATATCACTCTGTTCAGCTCTTAATTTTATTCCGTATCATGTCTTTGTGACGTCAAAAACGTTGACCCGGCCTTAATAACTTTAACCCGGACATATCAGCGACGTCATAATGTTTGAACCGACGTTAATAACTTTGACCCGAACTTATCAAGTCATCTTTTGTGTGCTGGTGAAACAAAGAAAACACTTCTGGAACACGCAAATATCCTATAGCTCGATAAATCGATTATCAGATTATCTGCATATTGATATTGTAAAATATCAGCTGCTTGGCATTATATGAAGGCTTTTTGATCTTGTTCGCTACGCTCACTCGACAAAAAGCTTCATATTATGTCTCGCAGCTGATATTTTACGATATCAACATGAAGATAACCTGATAATCGGTACTTATTCTGCATTTAATTTTCATTTGTCATCAAATTTATTTTGCATATTATTTTCTTTTCTATTTGGTTTTTGGGGAACCCATTTATAACATACTATCTTTTATATTTGTGTGTGCATATTTTATTGTTTTCCATATTTCAGAACCCCAGTCACAGATAACTAAAATAACTTTTGGCAACACAACCATCAAACTTGAGTTTGAGGTGCCATGTGATAGTGTGGATGCACCAATCAGCTACGATATAGCCTATAGAGCTTTGGATTATTCATGTACAGGGGACCAGACAAATGTTACTAATTGGTTGGAATGTTTTCCATTGCATCCATGTGAGATTACTGGACTGTTTCCCTACTGGGATTATTTTATCAAAGTGCAGGAAACAGTAGAAAACTATGTTGGTGTTTGGAGCAATGAACACAAAGTCACTACACTCCAATCTTGTAAGTTCTGTTTTACATAAGAACAACAATTATACTCAAACATTTTACACATAGAAAATTATTGTCCTTCTATAATCGTAAAAACATCACTTCAGCAGTTGGTGAGTGACGCTAATCTTCCTGACTAAAAAAAATATAGATGTGGTATTATTGCCAATGAGACAACTCTCCACAAGAAACCAAAATGACACAGAAATTAACAACTATAGGTAACCGTACGACCTTCAACAATGAGCAAGGCACATAATGCAAAAATCCCCAAAATGACAATGTAAAACAATTCAAACGAGCAAACTAACAGGAACATTTCGAGTGGAGCACTTGGCTGAATCAGGTTTTTATTCTTTATATTCTAAGATTCACAACTGAAATGGTCAGATGGACTTTAACCTTTATTTTCTTTATTTTCGTATACCTTGGCAGTTCATTACATAACACATCCAGATTTCAAATACGACCAAATGAAGCTCATATATCATGTACCATTATATGTTACTTTCAGGTCATGTCCTTAACTACATTCATAATAAAGCACAGATCAGCAACAGTTCAGTATGCCCTACATTTTTTGCATGACCTAATGATTTAGATGACATCAAAAGGAAGTCATATTCTTCAGTTTTCAGCGTTGGCCATTTGTGTCTCTTCTATTAATAGATACTGTCTGTTATAACTTCAATAAAAAAAATATGCTATATTTTCTTGATACAGTTCTCATTCTGAAATTTCTTTATTTTTAGTTCCTGAAGAAGTTCGAAATTTAAGAGCACAGAATATAAAATCCGACAGTTTGACAGTGTGCTGGGAAAAGCCATGTTTTCTCAACAGTGATAGAGTATTTTACAATGTGACATTGAATGATGATCCTTATGTTAATATATATAGATTCGTAGCAATACTACAGACAGAATGTACAAACATAAGTAATTTGTTACCATATACAAATTACACTATATTTGTCACAGCAAGTAACCAGCATGGGAAAGCTTACCCTGTAAGCATCATGAAAAAAACTGATATAGCAGGTAGATATAACACAAATATTATTCAACATTCTGACAGTTTTCAACTTACTTTATTTATGATGATATGAATTTTCTCTTTAGCGTTATGTTAACATTCTAGTTCTTCTTACGGTTTTTGTTATAATTAAATCTTAATGCTTAGGTTTTATTTCAATTCATTTTTTGATTATGAATATTTCAGTGCCAAATCAACCAAGATTTAGTGGCATTGAAGAACATGCCACAATGATGACAGTAGAATGGAAACCACCAGATCCCTACCCTGGTCCTACAAGTTACACAGTCACAGTCAGTGATATAGAAAATAGTGCAACCAAAAATTTCCGAACATTGGGTAAATGTTAACATATATGTTAAAAACAATATATATTAATCAATCATTTATCTAACAATACTTTCTATTTTTGACATTTTACCTATTATGTCTGTTTGTTTAGCTCAAGTATTGTTCTTTATTTAAAATGGAATTTGATGCGACTGTCATACAAGTGAAAGGTTTAGCATTATTAAACTATGTCAATCCACCATTTCCTACAATTGAAAATACCTGCATCAAGTCATGCATATGACAGTTGTTATCAATTAGTTTGATGTATTTGAGCTTTTGATGTTGTCATTTGATTAGGGACTTTCCTTTTTGAATTTTCCTCGGAGTTCAGTATTTTAGTGATTTTCCTTTTTTACATTACTACGTAAAACAGATAAGAATGGTTTACATAGTTATTACCACTAGTGAATTGTTTACCTTTGAAAATATTTGAAATTTTGTCTAACTAAAGTAACAAAATTGACTTTTGTGAGACAAAATTGACTTTTGTGAGACAAAATTGACTTTTGTGAGACAAAATTGACTTTTGTGAGACAAAATTTAATTTTGTTTTAAAAAAATTGAGACAAAATTCAAGTTTGTCAATTTTGTCGAACAAAAGTAACAAAATTGACTTTCGTGAGCCAAATTTAATTTTGTCTCACAAAATTATAACAAAATTCAATTTTGTCAATTTTGTCTCACCAAAGTAAATTTTGTCGTCAAAAAAATGAATTTTGTCATCACAAAAATGAATTTTGTCGTCACCAAAATGAATTTTGTCGTCACAAAAATGAATTTTGTCTGCAAAATTGAATTTTTTCTACAAAAATTAATTTTGTCATCACAAAATTGACGTTCTCATAAAAGAAGTCCGTATCACATAGTTTAGTAAGACAAAAATGATTTTGTTATGACAGAATTGAATTTTGTACAAAACCACAAGAGTCCCATTCGGCGCCCCGTACCAGATGGCTCAAACAGAACAGCAAGCTATCAAATCCTCCAAAAATTACATGTGTAAAACTATACAAACGGATAAACCGACGGTATAATCTTTATAAATAACGAGAAAGAGAAACACTCATGAACCATATTTTTTTCAAACGACAACTACTGATTAGGGACAGGTGCAAACAAATTCAGCGGGTATACAAAATTAAAACATTCTATATGACTGATATGTTTTAATGATTAAAATTGTTATTCCGTTCCCCCCTCGGCATAATTCAGAGGACCCTGAGGACAATCTACATGTGCTATGTCTGTAAACTATACATCATGCTCACTACTTGTGAATGGAAGAGACACATTTAGATTCTTTACAATTGATCTACCCGAAATACACAAGACAATTCATCAGGTGATCTTTAATGGTACCAAAGTTGATCTCCAATCTCTCAATAAACATTTAGAAGAGCAATTACAAAAAATGCTTGAAGAAAGACAAAAATCTGTATCGGAACCTAGTAAAACAAACCAACTAATTTCCAAAATAGATTCTGCCAAGTGTTTAAAATGTAAACGTAATGTTCAAACTAAAGGTGTGTACTGCTCAGCTGGTGAGCACTGGATTCACTACATGTGTGCCCGACTAAAGGATGCTGACATAATTGCAATAGAAGATAATAACACAAATAACTTTTGTTGTATCATATGCGCAGAATCAAAGTCAGACCAGCACACTCACTTACCAAAACTCAAAAGTATCGAACAAGTCATTACTAATCATGAACAATGCTTACACGCAGCTAGAGATATTTTATTAGAGGAGATCCAAACAATATGCTCTGTATGCGATACTCGTATAAACAACAAATCTGTGAACTGTGAAATGTGTCTTCAATCTGGTCATATGGATTGTCTTTCCACTATTTGTCCATCCAATAAAGACGTAAATGATACATCTAATGACACAAACATCTGTCTGAATTGTAACACTGTAACTAATCAACAACTTCAATGTGGCATGCCAGATAATCAAGAATTCAGTCATAGACAATCTAGGCCCAATTATGGCAATATAACAACAAATGAACATATTTCAGTACCAACTCACATAGGCTTAAATGGGACTACCAAACAAGTTGAAACACCTAAAACATCGCTTGTACAAGAATCTGAACCTGTACGAACTATGATATCTATTAGTCCAGTAATAGTGGCCGCTGAACAATACAAAGATGCACCACCTATATCGCCAAATATTACCATTGATAAGTCACCTTCACTGCAGAATATCAACGTAGACGAGACTACTCCATTGCAGAATGTCAATGTAGACGGAACTACTCCACTGCAGAATGTCACCGTAGATCATTGTATGATACAGAAACCACCATCCTCTACTAGTAATACTACCAACAACACCACACGAACAGATTTGCAGTCAGAACTAAGACAGCGTGAGTTAAAACTGAGGAAAAAAGAGGAGGAATTAAAGATAAGGGAGATAATAATAGAAGAAACCCAAACAGAGAAGATATGGTTTCAAAGAGTGAAAGAACTAGAAAAATCAAATGAAATTTTACGTAAACATTCCAATCTGTAAAACATACCTGAACCTACTAATCAATCTGTTTCATTTACCAAGACCAATATTAAGTAAAATTTTGCGAGTTACTTTCCTTACAATGAGATATGTTCAAGTTGTAAAATTGAGAATGGAAATTGGGAATGTGTCAAAGAGACAACAACCCGACCAAAGAAAAAAACAACAGTAGAAGGTCACCAACAGGTCTTCGATGTAGCGAGAAATTCCCGCACTCGGAGGCGTCCTTCACCTGGCCCCTAATCAAATATATACTAGTTCAGTGATTTTGTACGCCAAGACTAACAAAGGCCAGATGCTCCTGACTTGGGACAGGCGCAAAAATGCGGCGGGGTTAAACATGTTTGTGAGATCTCAACCATCCCCCTATACCTCTAGATACTGTAGAAAAGTAAACTTGTATTATTTCGTTTGGTTTTTTTTTGTTTTTTTTCAGAAACAAACACTCCGTTGGTGTCATTGGTTTTTGCTGTTATCGGTTGGATCCTAGCCGTTGTATTAGCTGGTACAGCTGTATTTTACAAGAGGTTTTTTAAATAAAGATATATCTTAGTTTCTCTTTAATGACAGATTATAATATAGTCAGCAACGTAACCGAAAGAAACAGTATGCACAATCATAATCATTATAATGGAGTTTTTAATATAATAAATATTTTTGTTTTTATGATATAGAAAGTGACAAAATAAAAATTATAGAATAAAGTAATGTTTTTCATCGTGCTTTTTTCATTTTTCTTTATTTCTACTGGTAACAGTCTTGTCTATCCACGAAGTGTTTCAGTTTCAAACTTTCTCATTCGGTCAAGGTAAATGATAAGTCATTTTTCTTGACAGATAGTTAACGAAAGTTGTGATTATGTTAAATATTTGTCAATATTAATCGACCATTGTTATATTCCTAAGCACTTGATGAAATTGGTTGAGATTTCTACCAAACCCCTTTGATCTCGGTAGAATAACACATATAAAATAAAATAAAAGTAAGCACAAAATGAATATACATTTCTTACATTAAGGTAGCACTACAGTCAGAATTTTCTGACTCCAATCAACAGTCTTTAAAATTATTTTCTCTAAAACTACTCAATGGATTTTTTAAATCTTTAACTCATTTTAAAGCTGAAATATAACTCTTTCTTAATCTATTTAAAAAATATTTTTGGTTTGATTAATCTTAAAATATAGCTCATTTTTTGCCAAAAAAGTAGATTTTTGATATATGCCTCCAGTAAAAAGATATATTGATTTAACTGCTGGGTTCCAAACCTCATTTCACCTTTCATCTTTGAAGACCTATGAATTCATTTAGAAGCATTTCATCCAAAATCTGGGACACAGTATTGTAGAAAATACACCCTTTAATCATATATATCAAAGTCAAGCCAAAGAGTGTACCAATAAAGTTTTTATTTTCACTTTTTCATTACAATTCTCATGAAAAATTGTTCTGAGAAATGACCTAAAAACATAATTTCCACCTTAGAACCTCTATAAAGTCAATATAAATTCAAAAATTCCACTGTGAACACAACAGGAGTGTTCTGATACCATTACTATGTCAATAGAACCACACACTTTGTGTCTTTGATGCTCTAATACTGTAAATTTTGCATTATATGTGAACTGTCCAACACTAACTTGGCATTTGGCGGGAGTTTGACGTCACAGATTTGACCAACATCTATAATGTAGTAATTAAATATAGACAAAGCTCCGCCTCTTTCCAGACAGTCTAAGATAAGAGAATAACATGATTGACCAGATGCATATAATCAATGTTTAACATCATTATTCTCTACATATAAAGAATAATTTTCATTTGAATTTTGAAAAAGGAAATAAACTATGTCAGAAATAAGCTAGAACATTAAAAGTGTGCATGGATGGAGAGTTGTCTCATTGGCACTCACACCACATCTTCCTATATCTATAAAAAAAAACATGTTCCTAAAAAGATCAAGAGTTAGACCATCCTCTTCTAGAAAATACACTTTTCCTCAGATTTTTTTTAATTTAATATGGAACTGAAAAATTACACATAAACTGAAAATTAGTTAAAATGCATAAAACTGTATTCAAATGAAGAAGACCAAGGGAATAAATTTTACAAGCAGTCAGAGGATTTTAATACTTTCCCCCTCTTTTCCATAGTATTTTTTTTCATTTTTGGTAGATTTTTTTCCCTTTAGTTTTTTTCTTTTTCTCTGTTCACTTCCCTGTTATATAAATTATTTTTGTTGCAAAACAATGAGATAAGACTACAATATTTATCTTGTGGTCAGGGATTAACACCTGGACACTGGCATCAACAGATGATTGACATATTAGCCCCTCCCAAATGCCTATATATTTAGATTAATTACCATGTGCTTTTATTTAAATAAGTCAATTATCAATTTACTTCCTGTTGTGATATGATAATGACTTTGGGATTTTTACAAACTGTGCAGAATAGTACTAACTTCAAAATTATTTGATAAAAAATATGTCTTCAAAAAATCATTTTTAGACTGTAGTGCTACCTTAAAATAGTTAATAATATAAACAAGATGTGGTATGATTGCCAATGAGACAACTATCCACAAAAGACCAAAATGACACAAACATTAACAAATATAGGTCACCGTACGGCCTTCAACCATAAACAAAGCCCGTTTCGCATTGACAGCTATAAAAGGCCCCGATAAGACAATGTAAAACAATTCAAACGAGAAAACTAACGGCCGAATCTATTTTAAAAAAATGAACGAAAAACAAATATGTAACACTTTAACAAACGACAACAAACTCTGTATAGACATTTTAATAGATGAGAAAACACAAGTTCAAATTTCAAACTTTAGACAATGCAATATACAATCTATCATTCATTCCCATTGATATTCAAATCATAGCGAATCATACTTTATTATTTTATTTCAGACAATTGCATACCAAGAAAAGTACCCCGGTTACGTCTAGTGCAAACATCCAACTTAATGGTACACATGATCGTTCAGACTACATCAACACAGATTTTACTCAGGATTCCGATGAACACTATGAAAGTATCGAATAACAAACCACTGACTGAACTATCAATATTTGTACATATAAATAGTGTATATTGAAATAGTTTAAATGTTGTAAATAATTATGAATTCGTATAATTACTTTTTAAGTTTTCAATATTTTGTGTTTTGAAATTGATGCATAACCATGGATTTTAAGATAACGCTTCAATTAAAAAGGTGTTAAGACGGCAATTACAGCCAATAGTTGTTTAAAAGTAGTGGTTAATAGTCGCGAATCGATTTAACTGAAACAATTCCGGCTGGATCTCAGAAACCTATAGTCTTCACCGTGGTATGAAACAAGGATGTCCGTTAAGTTCTCTTATTTTTGTTATAGCAGTTGAAATTCTGGCCTGTAGAGTAAGACAAGATTCAAACATTAAAGGGTTTCAAATTAAACTTGATGAAAAAACGCATAGTTTAAAAATTTCCCAATTGGCTGATGACACAACACTCTTTCTCAGTTCAAAAAATGAAATACACCAAGCATTAAACCTAATAGAAATATTTGGAACACTTTCTGGTTTGAAACTGAATAAATTTAAAACAGAAGGTATATGGTTGGGTAGACTTAAACATTGTAAAGAAAAAATTGAAAATATACACTGGAGCAAAGAACCAATTAAAAGTCTAGGTGTTTACTTTGGATTAGATAAAAGTGAATGTGACAAATTAAATATTGAAAAAACAATGAAACAGACAAAAAAATTAATACTTGATTGGGAAAAAAGAAATTTAACCATGATAGGACGAATAACAGTTGTTAAGTCGCTTTTTTTACCTAATCTTACTTTTTTGGCTTCGGTTGTTTCAATACCCCAAATGTACATAAAAGATTTTAAAAAACTTGTTTATAATTTTATATGGAATAATAAACAAGAAAAGGTAAAACGTTCAACACTTACCAAAGATTACACAAATGGAGGTCTAAAAATGACAGATATTGATTGCTTCTTAAATGCACTAAATATTTCATGGGTTAAACGATTAACGGCAAAAGAATTTGCTAATTGGAAAGTCATTCCAACATATTATTTCAATAAATTTGGTAAAAACAACCTTATATTTCATATGATGCCTGACAACATAAAATCATTACCTAATTTAAGTAATGTTCTACCTTCATTTTACTTGAACATATTAAAGAGCTGGTAGGAAGCATACAATACACCAACAAGTAATACACCTATCATAAATTTTAGAAATATTAGGCAGCAAATGTTGTGGGGTAATAAAAATATAAAATTTAAAGGAAAATGTTTAGTATACCCAAATTGGATAAAAGATGGTATTATTTTCATTAATGATATAATTGACCAAAAAGGGCACATATCACAAAAAATTATATTGGAGAAACTAACCTCAAAAACAAATTGGATCTCAGAACTTTTAAAATTGAAAAATTGTATTCCAAAAGAATGGGTTAGTACATTAAAATCTGACAAATCTTTGAAAACTTCTGTAAAAACAAAATTAAACTTGACCTTGATTGTTAACAAAAAAACAGAACTAATTGAAAATGTGTCATCCAAAGATATATATAACTATTTCAATAACAAAAATGAGGAGAGACCACTAGGGTTCTCCAAATGGAAAAACATCTTCAATCTAGAATCAATCACTCCAATAAATAACGTGCTTCAATTTACTTTTACCTATTTAATTAATAACAAATATAAAATGTTAAGATGGAAATTACTCCATTTCATCCTACCATGTAAACATTTATTACTACAATGGCACATACAAGAAACAAGTATGTGTGACTTGTGTAACGTGACTGAAGATTACGAACACTTTTTTCTCAAATGTCAATTCTTTCATGAATTTTGGAAGAAAATATATGTACTTGTAAGCAAAATCAAAATTGGGCCACATATTTTTAATTTTAAAAATCTAGTACTGGGCTATAAAATACATGATCCTATGTATAATGATATAAATCTCTTCTTAACTGTCTTATTATATTCAATTCATAAAAGCACTCATATATCAAATTATAAACAAAAAGATATAGACGCTTATGCAGTTTTCAGAAATGAATTTTTAAACACATACGAAATTAACATAGTTATTAATGCTAAAAACAGCAAATTTTTAAATGATGTAAAAAGATACATCATATGATCATGAATAGCTAGATATAATATTTTTTTCATGTATAGAATTTGTGTAGCAAAAGTTGACAATATATCTGAGCACGTGGTAATAAACCAAAACAGCATGCTTTGTGAAAATGTACAGAATTTTGTCTCAAAATACTTTTATACACACTTTATCACTTAATCAAATGAATTTCCAACTACAATGTCGAAACTTACCACATGTAACTTTTAACTAAAGTTTAAGTTGTTCGTGTGTATCAATAAAACATATAAATTAATCCGGACAATTGATCAACAAGCTTCAACGGTTTTAATCAATAAGGTTAAAGGTCAACGATCATAAAGTTTTAATCTTTAGAAACAAAACCGGACAAAACTGTACACTTTCCGTAATCATGAAACAATATAGTTTGTAAAATGTATGTAATTACCATGAACTGTAAAACTAACAAACCATGATCTTATATATGAATTCACTGAATAAATTCCCTGGTTATCCAGTGACTAATTCACAGGGATACTCGGCCAACTGCTGTAGGTCGAGTAATTTGTTACAACAGCAAAGAAAAGTGCAATAAAGACATTATTTTATTAAAAAAAAAAAAAAAAAAAAAAAAGAAACAATTCCGGGTCACAAACCAAATTGTAGGGAAACATATCAGCTGTAAGAGGGAGAAAACCAAACGACCGAAACACTGAACTGCTACAAAAACCATTAATTAAAGCTTTAATACTTTAAATCTTTTTTGTTTCATTTTTTCTTCTGAATGTGTAAAAGTATCAGCTAAAACCTAATTATTATAACGGTCTTTTTGGCTGTATGTGATGTCTGAGTAACATTGTCGCCATTTCTTTTATAAATCAGTGAGAAGTAAGCAGTTTATAGTAATGCATTTTTTTTATTGTAATATACAAATTTTGAGAAAGTTACAATATTTAATATTTTCATTATGAAAAAAAAATAATTGCTGTTCCTGAAATTTAATCAATTTATTGATTTGAATTATTGTACTGTAGAACCACGTTTTGTTATGCTCTTGTTAAGTCTACATGTACCTATTAATTGCTTTTTGGGTTTATATTGTATAAGCATTATTTGTGTTTGAATTCCCCTTATCGAATGTTTCTTTAAGTAAAACTTCTATTTGACAAACTGTAGTCCATTTGCATCTTAAAAACTCATGTCTGCATTAGCTTTGCTTTTTCTTCCTTAAATTCGTTTTCCTTAAAATTCTCTTCCTTGATTTTGTAAAAAAAAAAAAGATCTTTATTAAGTTTTATGTCTTCTCCTAATGTTATTAACATTTTATCATAATAATGTTTCTCTGTTTTTGTGGTTTATCTCTGAACTAAACTGTGTCCGTGATTTTGTACCATCTATCTGGAATTCAGTCCATATTTGTATAATTTCATCAAATATTTGTTGATTAGTAGCTGTGTGTGTGGGGGAGGGGTGACATTTTGGTTAGGAGTCTTTACTAATCCATCTTCATTTCAGTACACTGTAATGAAATGTTGTAACCAATTCTATTGTCACAGAATTTAAGGCTCGAATATGGTTTAGTGCCATGTATAATAACAATAATTGAATCTTCTTCAATCAGTCTGAATTTAAGTTTCCATACTATACATCGTCATCTCAAATTGGACATTCTTATTAATTTGACCTGTTGATTCTTTGTGTAATGATTTTTTGTTACTTATTCAGGTTTATATCTCGTCTATATATTACCTTTGATAAATTTTCACTTGTTTGTACCATTTTGTAAAACATATTTCCATTCTCCATTTAAACTGTATACCTTACCACAAAGTTATTTTCATTTACCTGTGTATTTTATTTTACATGGCGGTTTTTTGGTCAAAGTTATTGTTGGATTTTTTTAATTGTTACTTTAACATCCCACAGTACACTAGTGTTGCCATTATTTATGCAACCCTTATTTTATTGATTTTGCATTTACATTGTTTCATAAACAAAATCAGTTCCCAAGGTCTAATATTCACAACTGCATGTTGAAAACTCTTGAAAATTTTGCTTTTTATTAAACACACTTGAAGTGACATTGGAAGATCGTGGAAGGGTTTCAATATGCCTGTCACTAAGAAAAGTTATCTCCACTCCTAAAGCAAATATGATATTCTTGCATTGTGGAATATACCGTTAAAATTGTAAAATTTATCATAATTTTTTTTATATAAAACCAAAACTGTTTAAACCGCGGCTGCTTATCGTGAATTCAATGTTATTTGTTTTATACCAAACACATGCTTTTACCATGTTTTTGTGCTTTATCACAAATGTCTACTATCTGAATTTGCAAAATACTTGTCCAAAATTTATAAAAAGAAATCAATGTGCATAACTTTTTTCATCGACACAAAGTTGTCTCATGCCAATACAATTTCTATATATTTTCCCCGGGCGCCTTTTCTTTTACCCGGGCGGTTTTTTTTTTTTCGGGCGCTTTTTTTTCCCCTGGGCGCTTTGTTTTTCCCCGCGCACTTTTTCTACATACGGGCGCTCCCGGTCGCTTTTTAGTAGGACTCGATCAAATGTATTCGTTCAGTGTATCTTCACTAGTGTTAATATGTCTTTTGATTCAGTAAAGCCATTTCAATTGATATTTTATAGTGTGTCTTTCTATGTGATGTTATACTACTGTTGACTTTCAGATAAGGGTTAAGGTTGGTAAAAATTTAAACGTTTAAACCCGCTGCATTCGTTTAAACCTGTCCAAAGTCAAGAATCTTATGTTCAGTACATTAGTTGTCGTTTGTTGATGTTTTTCTTAAGTGTTTCTCGTCTCTTGTTTTTTTTATATAGAAAAGATCATTGGTTTTCCCCTTTGAATGGTTCAACACTAGTCATATTTGAGGCCCTTTATAAGTAGCTGTTCTGTGTGAGCGAACAATCCGTGTTGAAGACCGTACTTTAACCTATGAGGGTTTACTTTTACAAATTGTGACTCGCAAACTATTCTTTAGTCAACACAGGCTTGCTCTGTTTGATGGGATGAAAGAATGACAAACAAACAAATATTTAAGAATTGAAAACTGTCATTTATTATTAAAATGACGAAGAAGCAACACAATGAAAAACATGTATAATGAAATCAATAAATCATATTTATAAACAACATATATATTGTTATAATGACAAAACCTTATTGACCCATCTTATTAAAGATGGGGTATTATTCGCCCATCAGAGATGGTGTTACATTCGAATATAAACACTGACATATTGTTTAATCAAATAAAACATGAATACTCAATACCCATTATTAAACAAAATTAAAATATTTTAATTGAAATTGGTTCAAAAATAATGAAAATTCCGAATTAGCTTTCCAGAGAGGGATGGTGCGTATAATTTTTAGTTCCAAAATTTTCAAGCCACTTCTAACTGCAACTGAAGCGCCTTCTGAGATCATATAACATGATCAGGGGAAGGAATAACTTGGTATTTGCGTTTCTTCCGAATAAGGACAAAGAGTGATTACCCTTTCCATAGTACCGCCTAGTTTGCCAAAAAATCATTTTTAATAAAAAAAATAGCATTTATGTTGCTACATAATCATATGAATGTTTCAACTATGCAATAATTGCCCCTTCGCGTGTATTGTCAAGTTCAAATTTGGTCCTTATTTTTGGTTTTGAATTATCTCTGCCATCTCGGAAGTGGTGTACTCGAAGAGAGATTCATATATATATATATATAATATATGGTTTTACATGTTGATATGTATAGAGGTGTAGGTGCACATGTCTCCTACATTATTAATAACATCTGCTTACAATTATTTTGCGGTTTTCTTCTCAAACTCTGGAAAGAATAAAAAAAAAAAAAAGAGAGACTATGCTTATCAGTGATAACTTGTCTTTATAAACATGATATGCATTAAGGCTAATTTAATTTTATAGTAATTCGACCGCGGTATACGTACATATCAGTGATGCATCAATTTTAAATTTCAAAATGTATGATTATTTCTGATTTGAGTTGGACAAAAAAAATGTAACTAGTAGTTCTTATGTCCGGTAAGGCGTATGTTCAATCTACAAGTGCAATATAAACATAACCTCACCAAATAGGATTTTATAATAAAATTTGTTTTTGTAATGATTTTGTCAATGATACTTTTACAGTTGTATTCATGCAGTGTTTTCAATATTCATTAACTAACCGATCGCAAATTTACTGAACCACAAGGTTTAATAGTACAAAAGGCAGGTTATGATTATTTTTTGTGGTTTTTGTCCTAACTGTTTAGGAATAAGGGACCCAAAACAATAGTCTTTCTTGTTTCGGGGTAAACTTGTAAATAAGACATGGATCTCTATGAAATTGTACCACAAGGTGCAATGATTGCTGTAAATTTCTTACAACATTTTCTTTTACTAGTACATAAAATGTATTTGATTCTGAAAAGTAAAAAGCAAAAAATATCTGAAATTCATCACGGAATGTCACTAATCAAATGACAAAATTAAAAACTTAAACACATCAAACGAATGGACAACTGTCGAATTTTTGACTTGGTACAGGCATTTTCTTATGTAGAAAATGTTGAATTAAACCTTGTTTTGAAGCTAGCTTTACCTCTCACTTGTATGACAGTCGCATCAAATACATTTTATTGACAACGATGTGTGAACAAAACAATCAAACATTATAGGTAATACACAGCTGCTTCCACGAGCGCATGATACCTCCGTCGTATTGTGTTTGACGTTTAATGCAATAATCATAAACTGTTTCTAAGATACGGTGCAACATGTGAACAACTCTAAAATGTAATTTTGAATCATCACCAACAAGTATACAGATCTTTATATCAATATAACTAAGAATTGTGTCAAGTTTTAAGCAAAACTCATACATAGTAACTCAAAAAGTTTTAATTTTACTCTCACCAAAATGTATTCAGGTCGTTTTAAGTTTAAGTTTTAGTAAATTTAGACAAGCCATTCTCAAGTTACGATGCGACATGTTTATTCCAGACAGACAGATGGACGCTGGACATTTGTATACCATACGTCCCGTCAAAATTTTGGCGGGCGTATAACATTGTGTTTAATTCGTAATCACTATAAAACAAATAAATATGTAACAAAGAAGCACAACAAGGCATATTATAGACAAGGAACAAAACTTTCTAGCATGATGCAGTGGACAAGGTCAATAAGGCCTGTTTTTGCCCCCCCCCCCCCCCCCCCCCATTCTCTCATTTTTTAAATTCGGTTTTGGAAAGCTACTTAGTATGTAAAAATATTCCCTGAGGTTTGAAGTTTGTTTGCAAGAACTTCAAAACCACTTATTTTAACAACTGGGTAAGTTGAGGGAGTAAACTTTCTGTTATTATTCAAATATTGTAAATATTATTCACATTGCAGGTGTTCGATACAACGAATTTATAGTTTTTTAGTGACTGCGCCAACGTGACCCAGGAATTGTTTTATTCCAATGTATTGAGAACTGTTTTTTGCTATCTAAATCGCCATAATTTTCTCCGGGTCACGTAGGCGCACGCTATTAAATTTTAAGAAACAATGGCCAAAAAATCGCAATTTTTCCTTCTTTATGCGTTTTGATACCCTTTTAACCCCCTCACCTCACCTATTTCATGAAAATAATGATTTTAAAGTTCATCCAAACAAACTTCAAACCTAAGGTAACATTTTAACGTGATAAGTAGCTTTTCCAAACAAAATTTATAAAATGAGAAAATAGGGCAAACAAAAATGCGCCTCATTATACCTTGTCATTTGCATTGCCTCTAAAATAAGAGAACTAGAAACAATAAAATAGGGGAAAAAACGTATTATTTAAAATTTTTCAACCAATAAGGTATCTCAAAATTTAAAGGATCTTGAACCTAAACATGACCATGATACATGTTTATCCATGAGACCCCGTGATGCATATTTGTGACACATATTTCTTACGGTACAATAGGTACATCAAATGTGGCATACCATCAGCTATTCATGTAAGCTAATAAATTGTCCAATATTCGCATACGATTTTCATTGCTTTAAAACATATTCCTCTTTGATTGTCTATGCATCATAATAAAAGTGTAGTTATTGTAGAAAAAAAATATTTTAGAGAAGTATGGTACTCTTTTTACACATGATATCACAAAATAAAAATAAAAATCCTAACTAACGTTTATATGACTTTGATGGATATGATCTACTTCCACCAAAAAGAACTGGCCGCAACAAATCGATTTTGTTTCATTTATTTAAACTGGAAAATTAATAGTTCCTGTTTAATCTAAATCTACAAATGTGCTACGTATTTTCTAAAGCGATCAACGAAGTCACGTATAAAAACGCTCCGTTACACAAGAATATTTATTTCACTACAAAATATGTACCCTACATTAAAGACCCTATTCAAGTTTCCAGAGAGCATTTTAAAATTAAGAAGGAAGGAAGGAAGTAAGATCCATCCAGATAAATGGAAATACAGTTTAACGATGAGTAGGATTGCACATATGCAAGTTTAATCTTTTAAATTAAATTAAATTGACAGAAAATTTGAAGTCAGATTACTACACATGTTTATTCATTTTCAGATGTTGTTATAGATTTATCAAGGGAGGTAGTTATCAAAGGTACCAGGATTATAATTTAGTACGCCAGACGCGCTTTCGTCTACATAAGACTCATCAGTGACGCTCATTTTAAAATATTTATAAAGCCAAACAAGTACAAGGATGAGGAGTATTGAGGATCCAAAATTCCAAAATGTTGTGCAAAATACGGCTAAGGTAATCTATGTCTTGAATAAGAAAATCCTTAGATTTTTCCGAAAAAAAGTTTTGTAAACAGGAAATTTATAAATGACCACATTATTGATATTCATGTCAACACTAAATCGCTTAAGTGTTGACTACTGGGCTGGTGATATCCTCGGGGAAGAAACGTCCACCAGCAATGTCATCGACCCAGAGGTGTAAATAGTAATCAAAGGTACCAGGATTATAATTTAGTACGCCAGATGCGCGTTTTGTCTACATAAGACTCTACAGTGACGCTCATATCAAAATATTTATAAAGCCAAACAAGTAAAAAGTTGAGGAGCATTGAGGATTCAAAATTCCAAAATGTTGTGCCAAATACGGCTAATGTAATCTATGCCCGGGATAAGAAAATCCTTAGATTTTTCCTAAAAAAGTTTTGTAAACAGTAAATTTATATATGACCACACTATTATTGATATTAATGCGATTCAATACATAATTTGTATCACCCATTGATAAAATATACTGAAATGCTTTTTATATATAATATCTTTATATAGTATGATTATCTAATATCATCAAAATTCATCACTGTAAAATAACTCTAGTTAATTTACCCAATACTTTATTCTTTATGGGGGATCATATAATTTGGTTTCTATATAGTCTTTTTTCATAAATATCTTAATGCCTTTGACTCTGTACTTTAAAAGATCCCGTCAGTATGATATTTGTCTATAATATGTCATTATGATATATTTCTATTATGAATTACTATATACGTTGAACCACAAACGTCAAAATCAATCAATGTCGTAGTGGAATTAACAAAATTTGGATTCTCATAAATTCTATGTATAACGTTTGGACTAGTTTGAATCTCGGTCTATTTCTGTAATTTATTCTTACATACTTTTGATTTTTTAACCCTGTATGCGTACATTGCCTATGAAAATTTTAAAATTGTTTGTATGCACATTGAACGACAAATTTATGTGACGTATATAATTTTTCTGACGTTAGACACTCGAATCAATCCATGTGTTTAAATTGTTCCTTTTAAAAGTTTTGGATTCTCATAAATTCTATGTATAACTTTTGGAATAGTTTGAATCTCGGTCTATTTCTGTAATTTATTCTTACATACTTTTGATTTTTTAACCCTGTATGCGTACATTGCCTATGTAAATTTTTAAATTGTTTGTATGCACATTGAACGACAAATTTATGTGACGTATATAATTTTTCTGACGCCAGACACTCAAATCAATCCATGTGTTCGTAGATAGGTTTTTGTGTCCTGTTAAATTGTTCCCTCTTAAAAGTTTTGGATTCTCATAAATTCTATGTATAACTTTTGGACTAGTTTGAATCTCGGTCTATTTCTGTAATTATTCTTACATACTTTTGATTTTTTAACCCTCTATGCGTTCATTGCCTATGTAAATTTTAAAATTGTTTATAATCCTGGTACTTTTGATAACTATTGTATGCACATTGAACGACAAATTTATGTGACGTATATAATTTTTCTGACGTCAGACACTCAAATCAATCCATGTGTTCGTATATAGTAGATGTTTTTGTGTCCTGTTAAATTGTTATACGATGATGACTGATGTACCCATATTTTGACTATTTTAATAATTCTGACTGTTTATTTAACGCATCATGTAAATGTAGCGGAATTTGATGAGACTGTTATTAAAGTGAGAGGGTTAGCGCTATAGAACCAGGTTTAATCCACCATTTTCTACATTTGAAAATGCCTGTACCAAGTCAGGAATATGACAGTTCTTTTCCATTCGTTTTTGATGCGTTTTGTTTTTTGATTTTGCCATGTGATTATGGACTTTCGAAATTGATTTTCCTCTGAATTCGGTATTTTTGTGATTTTACTTTTTTTTATAGGTTCAAATCATAATGTTTCAATAAATACATACAGCTAAAACACCACAGTTCAATTAATCATTTTCATATTAGGGAAAACATCTTATTTAAGAATTGAATGCTTCTTTTTGTAACTTCATTGGGGTGTAAAAGCGTTGACTGAAGTACATTTTGTATGAAGCGCGGAAGCGCTTCATACTAAAAATGTGCGCACGGTCAACGCTTTTAAAACCCTATGAAGTTACAAAAAGAAACTTTCAATACGTATAATTACATTTTTTTAGCTATGATCATGAAAACACGAATCTTATTATTGTTTTATTTAATTCACCTGTGCACTTTATTGTGGGACCACGTGTTTTCATGAATGAAAAGTTTTATTGAGCAATGCAATTGCTTGCGGAAAAACACGTGATGTGCAGTTAGCCAATCAGAATAAAGTGTCACAATGACACATACATCGAATGTGATTATTGTAAAATAAAAAATCAGGTCTTAACTGGTTAAATCCTTTTCTTCTATATATCGAATTCCCAAATATGCCGCGTATTTTGGCGAAGCAATATACGAGGTCAAGTGTTATACAATTCACTTCACGAGAAGGATGTATTTTAGAATATTTAACCAGATTAAAGACATTATTTAAATTTTCCATAAAAAATATTTTTTAAACTACGAAGGAAGTACTATCTAACAAGACTATAGGACTACAGTTTAATAGATTAGTGTGATCATACATTTGTACAATTTAAATCAGAATGTATAATGAGAGAAACAATTATAATGTCAATATATGAAGTGTGTGTTATTGGAGGCTTAACTGTTATGCGTTTACTTTTCTACATTGGTTAGAGGTATAGGGGGAGGGTTGAAATCTCACAAACATGTTTAACCCCGCCGCATTTTTGCGCCTGTCCCAAGTCAGGAGCCTCTGGCCTTTGTTAGTCTTGTATTATTTTAATTTTAGTTTCTTGTGTACAAGTATGGCGTTCATTATCACTGAACTAGTATATATTTGTTTAGGGGCCAACTGAAGGACGCCTCCGGGTGCGGGAATTTCTCGCTACATTGAAGACCTGTTGGTGACCTTTTGCTGTTTTTTTTTTATTTGGTCGGGTTGTTGTCTCTTTGACACATTCCCCATTTCCATTCTCAATTTTACTCATAATATTTGAATTGATAATTTTAAAGAGGAGGCATGCTGTCAAAAATAGTATTTAAATTAATGTTAATAATCTTCATTTGTTTCAATGCTACTTCGAGACTATTGATTTGTAGTTGTAATGCATTTTTCGATATACTTGATATATTGAAGTATAACACTTCAATTCATAAACATTTTCTGAACTTCCTTATTCCTCTTTCATGTTACTGTACAAAATTGTTTTACGTTTTATTTTAAAGCATTCTAGTATTAATAATCTAATGGTATTGTTTAGACTTTATTCAAAATGCTAAAACACCTCGTTGAAACATATTTCTTAAGTGTAAGTATACGGTTTTACACTCAATATGTATATTACTTCTAACATGTGTATTCTATGATGCTTTAGACAACCAAGTTTAATAACAAAAATCAAATGACTGATACACAAAATGACAATTTACGTTAAACTGATGAAATCGTTTTATCTACCAGACCGAAAGCAATTTTCACAATAGAGTGAAGAATGCTGGTTTCTAGATGAAGGCAGGATTGTACATGTATTTATATGTTAGTAAAATCTGTGTAAAATAATTTCGCTAAATTATGGGCTTTCGGTGAAGGGTAATATTCAAGATTGGTACTATTGCATTTCTTGTTTTCAAGAATAAAAACTCTTACGCTATTTGCATGATCTAGGTCGAGAAATCATAATCATTTAAATTATTTAAGAAATGACTGTTATATTTGTTCTGTCTATGAAAAAAAACCATCAACAGTGTTGTGCACACTTTATAACCCGCACAGCGGGTTATTCCAAAGTGTGCACCACATTTTTATGATATTTCGAATAGACAGAACAAATATTGCAGTCATTTCTAACAATTTAATTATAAATTCCATTTTAAACAGTAGTAAACCATAAAAAAACGTTGATGACGTCCATGGTCACATGACACAATTATGTCTATGAGCTGATAAACAAAACAACGTCAGCCAATCAAAAGACGCGTTACATCAAAAATTAAATTATTATAGAATAGTGAAAACTTCCACATAGTACTACATAAAACATCAACAAAAAATTCAAAGACGACTTCTACTGAAAAATAGATATACAAAGACAAACAACAAAGAACAACTGTGAAATAAATTTGTTATGTTTCTTGTTTAATATTTTTCTCAATGTTGTTTTTGTTTTTAAGATTTTGATATCAGGTATAACATCTGAAGCTCTAAAAAATAAATCCCTGGACAAAGGTGAGATTTTAAAATATAACTTTTAGTTTTATGATACAGTACTGTAGTGTAAGGCAATGGTTATAGGTATCCTATCAATTTCATACTCACAAGGTTTTGATGACCAATAATCATTTCGATGTACATGGACATAGACATAGACAGGATTAAAACGTATATGTACTCAGATGTTTTTATCACCTTTTATTCATGCTTCATTCTATTAAATTGATGGGTTTTTTTTTATCTATTCAATTGCGACTCTCAGACCCGATGTTATCAATAGATAAGTATTCAGTGCTTCGATACTCTCATGATTCACAACAAATCTTTTTTTGAATTGTCCGGTTACAAATTATTCAGAACTTAAGGTTTCAACTCCTTCAGACAAAGTCTTAGATTTAGTTCCTAGATAAGTAGATGTATCTCGATCTGTTTCTGTTCTTAAAAAGCATTGGATGTTCATTTTTTGGCTTTAAGAGTTTCTTATGAATGTTTATTCAAAACCTTTTTTTCGGTCGCATGAAATTTATAAAGAATGGCTTTCAATTTTTACTAGCATTCGTCGATAAAGCTGCTGGTTCACTAACAGTTCACGAAATTTATCACATACTAAGTAATAAATACAGACATGAGTTTTTACAAATCAGTTTTAAATTGTCCGTACAAAACCTAGATGGATCTGGCTATTATGTAATGCGCTTTTTCTTATCTGACTCTTTATCACTTTCAATACGCTTTCAAATTTTCGACTTCGAGCGTTCCCGATGAAGGCCATACAAAGATCTGACAATGTCGTTATATTATCACCAGAATCCAGCATGAACACCTCAAGTAAAGCAATAAAAAATTACTTGATTAATCTGAAAAAGAAAAAAAAATAGTTAGATGTATAATAAATTGACATCTCAATACATTCAGTTATTGAAGACAATCAAAGCATATATGTTACCATTATCAATGGGCAAAGTTTAGCATATCTTCCTTCCCTTCATATACCTTTCTAGTAGAAATAAGTCACAGTATAGCAGATCTACCGTCCCTACTTAACCGTAGAATAGTTATCAAAGGTACCAGGATTATAATTTAGTACGTCAGACGCGCGTTTCGTCTACATAAGACTCATCAGTGACGCTCATATCAAAATATTTATAAAGCCAAACAAGTACAAAGTTGAAGAGCATTGAGGATCCAAAATCCAAAAAGTTGTGCCAAATACGGCTAAGGTAATCTATGCCTGGAATAAGAAAATCCTTAGTTTTTCAAAAATTTCAAAGTTTGGTAAACAGGAAATTTATAAAAAATGACCACATTATTGATATTCATGTCAACACCGAAGTATTGACTACTGGGCTGGTGATACCCTCGGGGACGAAACGTCCAGCAGCAGTGGCATCGACCCAGTGGTGTAAATAGTTATCAAAGGTACCAGGATTATAATTTAGTACGCCAGACGCGCGTTTCGTCTACATAAGACTCATCAATGACGCTCATATCAAAATATTTATAAAGCCAAACAAGTACAAAGTTGAAGAGAATTGAGGATCCAAAATTCCAAAAAGTTGTGCCAAATACGGCTAAGGTAATCTATGCCTGGAATAAGAAAATCCTTAGTTTTTCAAAAATTTCAAAGTTTGGTAAACAGGAAATTTATAAAAATGACCACATTATTGATATTCATGTCAACACCGAAGTATTGACTACTGGGCTGGTGATACCCTCGGGGACGAAACGTCCAGCAGCAGTGGCATCGACCCAGTGGTGTAAATAGTTATCAAAGGTACCAGGATTATAATTTAGTACGCCAGACGCGCGTTTCGTCTACATAAGACTCATCAATGACGCTCATATCAAAATATTTATAAAGCCAAACAAGTACAAAGTTGAAGAGCATTGAGGATCCAAAATTCCAAAAAGTTGTGCCAAATACGGCTAAGGTAATCTATGCCTGGAATAAGAAAATCCTTAGTTTTTCAAAAATTTCAAAGTTTGGTAAACAGGAAATTTATAAAAATGACCACATTATTGATTTTCATGTCAACACCGAAGTATTGACTACTGGGCTGGTGATACCCTCGGGGACGAAACGTCCAGCAGCAGTGGCATCGACCCAGTGGTGTAAATAGTTATCAAAGGTACCAGGATTATAATTTAGTACGCCAGACGCGCGTTTCGTCTACATAAGACTCATCAATGACGCTCATATCAAAATATTTATAAAGCCAAACAAGTACAAAGTTGAAGAGCATTGAGGATCCAAAATTCCAAAAAGTTGTGCCAAATACGGCTAAGGTAATCTATGCCTGGAATAAGAAAATCCTTATTTTTTCAAAAATTTCAAAGTTTGGTAAACAGGAAATTTATAAAAATGACCACATTATTGATATTCATGTCAACACCGAAGTGTTGACTACTGGGCTGGTGATACCCTCTGGGGACGAAACGTCCACCAGCAGTGGCATCGACCCAGTGGTGTAAATAGTTATCAAAGGTACCAGGATTATAATTTAGTACGCCAGACGCGCGTTTCGTCTACATAAGACTCATCAGAACTGAGGGTAACTGAGATGCATGTATTGCGTTTATAGTTTCTTCCTTATTCATGTCATCTGTATTCTTCTTGTTTTACTTTAATTTGTTATACATTGTATCTTTGATTGGTTATTTCAAACGATATGTTTTACCTGTTAAACACTCAAAGGTAGTTTCAAATTATTTAGATTAATTGAGGTTCATGAAAAGGAGTTAAAAAATAAGGCCGTGTTTGACCCACAAAATCTACTATGAGGCTAGACATTCTGATGCATAGCATACCACATTTTCTTGTATCTATTGGTAGTTTCCTGGCTATAAATGCACTTGCTAATGCATTTTAGATTAGCTAAGGTGGATCAAAATAAATTAAAAAATATGGCCCTGTTTCATACAGAAAATATACAAAGAGTACCGACAATCTGATGCATCTAGGAAAGTTTAAGGTTCGTCATAGCAATAGGACAAAAAATGTTGTGTTAACACATCAAACGCGTCTCCGAATACAGACTCACTTGTGCAGATGCAAAGCGTGGCATTCACTGAATATATAAAATTTAAGTGTATTTTGTATTTCGGAAAGATAAAATCTCTTTTGAATTTTGATTAAGATGTATGGAGCAAAGCCTATACAATTATTTACTTGATAACGAATATTTGTTCCATGATCATTAGTTGCCTAACCAAGAGCATGCGAGGGGTTTCTTAACTTACATCTGTTAAAAAAAATACTGCATGACATAAAGATCAACCTAGCCTTTAACCCAAATTTACTTACTTTGATATGACTTCAGTGTTCATACATGTATTGTATAAGTAAAAGCAATTCTTCATTTGTTCATGTAAATATTATTTTAACAAATCAAAAGCGCAAATAGGTCGACAACAATTTCCAAAAAGTATAAGTATACTAAAAGGGAATTTTACTTTCATTACTTTCATTTCATTTTGAATAACTATTTTTTTTTTTTATAGAACCAGAGTCTCCAGCTTCATTGGACATTGCAGTACTTAATGTGACCAACATGAGTATCACGTGGTCACCACCTAATGTAACCAATGGTGTTATAACAGAGTACAATGTTAGTTATTGTAGTAATGGTACTATTGGATGTAAATATACCGTTGTACAAGCGATGACTTCTATAATATTAGGTGGGAATGTTTTCCATTGTATCTATGTGAGATAAATGGACTTTTTCCCCACTGGCATTATTTTATCAAAGTACAGGAAACAGTAGTTGACAATGTTGGTGGGTCCGTTGTTGGGCTTTGGAGCAGCGAGCTCAAAGTCGCCACACTTCATTCTGGTAAGTTCTGTTTACCTACTGAATAAAAATTGTACAGAAGATAATTTGTAGATGCATGTTTGAAAATAGTTTACTTTGAAAAAGAAAAAAAAATGGCTATGTGTTATAATGACCACTCCTGGTCTTTTTAAACTAATCTTTGAAAATTGTACACTGTAGAACATCAATGTCCTTCTTTACAAAGAAAATACATGTACTGGTAAAAACATCTATCCAGCAATTGGATGATTGACAGTCATATTCCTGAGTATGTACAGGAATGTTTCGAATTAAAGCAGTTGGTAGAATCTTTATAACCTAACATTGAAGTATTCGTATTTCCAGAGATTAGATTTAAAACTCAAAATGGTCAATTGGACTTTACAAAAAAAAATTATCCTGGTCCTTTACAAATACAAATAAAAGAGTCGGTCATTTTTTGTTGTAGAAGTTTAATTAACTTTTGTTATACTATATCTTCATTTAACAGTTCACATTCTGAAACTTCCTTTTTTAGTTCCTGAAGAAGTTCGAAATGTAAGAGCAGAGAATATAAAATCCGACAGTATGACAGTATGTTGGGAAAAGCCATGTTTTCTCAACAGTGATGCAATATTTTACAATATGACATTAGATGAAGATACTCCATATATTATGATATCTAGATCTGGAGCAATACCGGGAACAGAATGTACAAATATCACTAATTTGTTACCATATACAAATTACACTATATCTGTCGCAGCAAGTAACCAGTACGGGAAAGCTGACACTGTAATTATCGTGAAACAAACTGATATAGCAGTTAAATACATTTAAAATAATTACAATTTTGTTTAAAAACTGACTTTATCAGCAAAAAGATCAAAAGAGCTATCTAAGGCAAACTGATATTCAAGTTGATGAAGTCAGTATTTAAAACTTTTAAAATGCCATAACTTTTTTTATGGTAATTCGTCTTAACAGCAAACTGTTTTGGTTGAGAATATGAAATTAAGAATAGATAGTAAGTAAAACTAGCTTTATGCATAAACAAACTTGATATTTGTTGGCTTCTATTAATTAAATCTGTTGCATTTTATTGATAAATTGACTCCATTGACATGAACATGTGATGTTACTGCTCTGTTAGATGAAGGAATTGTCTAAAATTTTCGAGTATTAGGTCTTGTCAGTGGTATGGAAAGATCTCTTTATTTGTTATTTTTTAGAACTTAGTTTTTGTATAGCTTTGAATATAATATAAATTTTTCAGTGCCAAATCAACCCAGATTTAGTTGCATTGTAGAACATGCCACAATGATGATAGTAGAATGGAAACCACCATATCCTTACACTGGTCCTACAAACTACACGGTCACAGTCAGGGATATAGAAAATAGTGAAACCAAAGATTGCCAAACATTAGGTAAATGTTAATATATTTGGAAACAAAATTACAATTTAGTATTATAACAACAATTTCTAAATGTATGTTTTGTATATCTGCGATGAAAAACATAAAACTTTACAGCAAAGTTATGACAACTAATGGATTGTGTTTTAAAAATCATACTTAAGTGATTAAGATGTGGATACTAAATTATTCCAAAGATATCTTACATTACATACAATCTACTAAAATTGAGAATGGAAAAAAGGAATGCGTTAAAGAGCTAATAACCCGACCAAAGAGCAGAAAACAGCCCAATGCCACCAATGGATCTTCAACACTGCGAAATAATCCCGCACCCAAAAATCTTTCATCTTGCAATAGTGTTAAACAATTAGAAATTTCCACACATTACCCAAGCATTCCCCATTACAAATTACAATACAAATTGAAACAGTTGGTCTTGCTTTGTTTCCTATAGAAGAAAAACAAACGTTGATATAAGCATCTTGTATAAGAGAGGGATACATCGTTCTTTTAAAGATGATGATCTCTCACTAAAACAATGGTGACTATAATGAACGTATCTTTCCAATCGAACATAGGATAAAGGATACAACATATAGATTGAGTCTTCCCCATATCTTGACTTACATCCAGAAATTGACAATGAGGGTCGGTTGAAAACAAAACTTATCGACAAAAGAGATGAGTACATGTTTCCCAATTGTGAACTTTTCATTTCTATGTAGCAGTTATCCAGCAGTACATGCATACGGAGTATATGTCTCCAAGTGAAAACGATATTCTACAGCTTGTATTTCCTATCATGATTTCTTTTATAGAGGGTTGCTGCTCATAAGGAAGACATTCAATCAAGAGTTCCTAGTTGTTAAGTTAAAATCATCCCTTCGTAAATTTCCCTTTTGTTATTTTTCGCCTTCTTTTAATGGATAACCAACCAAGATGTTCGGTATATTTCAGTGTATAATCAAACAAAATTGTCTGTATGTTTCAGTGTACAAACAGACGAGATATTTTGTATATTTTAGTGTATAACTAGACAATTTTTTTTTTTATATTTCACTGTGTAACCACAAGAGATGTTCTGTATATTTCAGAGATGTTCTAGATATTTCAGTGTTTAAGCAGACGATATGTTTTCTACATGTCAGTGTATAACCATACAAGGAGTTCTGCACATATCGGTGTATAACCATACACTATGTATATTTAGTGTATAACCAGACAAGATGTTCTGTATCTATCAGTGTATAACCATTCAATATGTATATTTCAGTGTATAACCAGACAAGGTGTTCTGTATATTTCAGTGTATAACCTTACAATATGTATATTTTAGTGTATAATCAGACAAGATGTTCTGTGTATGGTTTAGAGGAGTACTGGCAGTATGAAGTTACTATAACAGCTCATACAGAAAGAGGAACTACACAATATAAACATCCACATATTATTCAGACTAAACAATCAGGTAAAGACAATGCTCAGTTTATGCATTGGTATTGACATGTTATGGTGTACACCTCTGTCTGGCAGGTTTTATCTGACCTTGACCATATTGTCATGGTTCTAAAAAATGTTATGTTTGTGTGATACTTGTAGTAAACCTTTATAATTTGAACCTTCATCATAAAATCAATGTTCGGTAAAGAAGTCACGACATTTCAGGGTGTGAATTCTTGCTTACATAATACACAATAAATATGGCTAGATCATAAAAGAAAATAAATCATTTGTATGAGTTTTGAGGTTTAATATAAAATTAATGCTCACCAGCAGAAAGTATGTCTCATTTCTTAAGAATCTACAATCTCCACTCAAAATTTGTTACAAAAAAGACCTAAAGGGATAAGATAAGGGAAGTATTATTATTTGTATGCAACTACCATTATAGAGACAACATTTGTGATCTACTTTCTAAAGGATTTTTACATTTTTACATATATGTGTGTGTGTGAGTGTGTGTGTTGAATTCTGATTCCTGGCGGTTGCATTTAGGGGTCCAAATGCATCAATTTATTAAACCTATTTTACAAATATTTTGAACACGAATCTCCTTCAATCATGACTCTTGCATTTTGTGTTTAATTATCATAAAAAATGATTATAGCACCAGGTCCAGTTACTTATCTGAGAGTAAATCACGAAAAAGCCCATGAAAAGCCACGTCTAGTCTTCATAACCTTCAGCCCTCCTGTATTCAGGGAGAGAAATGGTGTAATAAAGGCTTACTATGTCAAATGTTATGACACAAGAACACACAGAGATATACATTTGGTAAGTTTGACATGCTAGCACACAGAGATAAAAAGTTTGCACTTTATATATACAGCTGTTTCTTCACAAACCACGCCTATTTTTTAAAGATATATAATATTCGTATAAATAAATTATTTCGTTTATGCACTGGTTGCCAGATATGATAGCGATGTTTCAACTCATACATATATGAAATAGGAAAGTTACTAGTATAAATCAAAAAACAATATGACGGCAGACTTGGGTTCTTAGGAAGACAATAATGAAAATAGGGGTAGTACATAATTTAAGTACAAGTCTAAACTCTAAGAAGTTCGGGTCATAAAAATATTGAAAATATGCCACACAGCCCTATATTTTGACCTTTGAAAAAATAGTTGTGTATATGAGCTTTCCATTTTAGGATACATTTTTTGTTAAACCTTCATAGTAAAACTCGTACAGTTTTAGCGTAAAGGGAGTTCCTACGGTAAATTGCATTATCTATATTTACAAAACTACCTTCTATATGGATTAAGCTTGATAAACGTTTTGAATTTGATATGCCTTTTATGTTAGTTGTTATCAAACAAGATTACACAGAGCTGTATATGGGTTTAGCAAAGACAGATGTACAAATAAGTCACGTTAGGAGATAACTGTTAGCTTTATCTTCGTAAAACATAGATTTTGTTTTGTCGCAAATTGATTTTGCATGGCTCTGCGGAGCTAGGTAAACGAATGTTTGTGACAGTAAAACATAAAGTTCTTAACGATGTCAAACATAAACACTAGACGTATTTTTACTTTTTGACCGCATCTAAATATTTCTTATATTGCGAAAAAAAACTAAATTTGAAGCACACAAAGTAACTTCTTTGTTTATTATTTAAGAAATAACATACCCCCCTAAAACAATAATGGTGCACCGTAGTTGCAGATTGGTATAACGTGGAATATTATAACTCACATACTATAAGCATATCAGATATTGACTACTGTGGATTCAACTTTTTGTTGGAACACAGTTTCATTTATTACGGAATAATTGTATTTTCTAACCCATGTTGGAGGCCAGTCGTCTGTAACATCTAATGTAGAACAGCAATAACATGTCTTTTAAAAGAAACCGAATATCATCTGAAAATACTACAGAAACTAACCATGATGATTTTTTTAGGTGAAACTGAACAATAATCTGACTGAACTGAAGATGATCGTACCAGACCAAGTTCTCCTTAATATCAGTGTAGGTATACATTAAGTCATTTAAGATATTGGACAAGTACACATTTTTGAAATGTAGGAGGATAATGTGGTAAAGTAGGGTGTTCCAAAGTTTTGATAGTCGTCCTTTAAAAACTGAAACATTGTTTCATAATAACCATTTGGTGAAGAAAAAATATTTGTATCAAAAGAGAAAATTGCCAAAAAAAAAAACTTTTATAGGAAATTTCTTGAAAGCACTGTATACATTGTTTAACCATTATAAACGGGTAGCAATAGTGTGGATTAAGATAGGCAAGACATTACTTCTTTTAAACCGTATGTTATAATTTTTCACAATTTTTGTTAATTATTTGTATGAACATCATATACAAATAATATTTTTGGCAATAGCTTATTGATTCAATTATTAAATGTTTATAATATAACCCGGGTTCTAACACGGCAATACTCCTGACAATGTAAGATAACGAAACTTTTACATAAACTTATATTGTACTTGATTAATCAGATAAATGGAGATTTACCTTGCTCTTTCAAGGTTTTTGCAGAAACTGTTGCGAATGGAACAGAAGTTTACCAAACAGTGTTTATACCAGAAGGAGGTATGTTTTGTCTTTTCTTTCATGCATATTTTTAAATGAGATAAGATTGATTTATCAATTCTATATTATGAAAAAAAGACAATAAAGACAGTCAGACATGTTACGACTTAAAGATATCTATTGTTGTTTGTACGATCATAGGTCTCTTTACCTTGTACACATAATACGGACAAACAGAGACCATGATAATGGCAAATTGCGCAGACATTTTGGTCGTGTAAAATCATCTTGTTCACAAGTTTACAAGTGAACGTTGGCCTTTGCCGTCGACTGATAGACGATAAATATGAATTTGAATTTAAGATACACAGTGAGAATCATTATTTTACAATTGTGCAGTTGTAAGGTTTTTACAATACTCTGACAATGGGTTACGGAAGTCGAATATTCTTTTGTATATGCCTTAGCCATATGAGATATTGACTGGTGAGAAATAGTCCATTGTTGTTATATCGCCACTGTGTTGTCATATCCCAACTGCATTTAATGATGCTGGACCAAGTGCAAAAAAGAATAAATATCAATTCAAACAGTTGTTGTTGGTTAAAGTCAGAAAGAAAAAAAGCCGGTGCTTAGAAAAATATCAGAAGTAAACTTTTCAATTGTATTTTCCTCGCAAGGCTGCGCTTTCACCAGAAATGTGGATAAAGAAAATTACGTAAGGTGTGTTTGATGTTCGTGTTAAGGTAGTTGTCATTAACGTAGCCCATTGTATAACTGTCTGTAAGTTTCCTATAATATAAAGTTTTTGTAGACACATTTGCACATTTGAGTCCGCAGCGGAGGGGACGTTACCTTTGTCCGTCTGTACGAACATCTCAAACAAGTTTCCGTTCTCTAACTTTAATTTGCCTTCACCAAATGATATAAAACTTATACATAATGCTATATTACCACAAAACACAGATCATCTTAAAATTTGAGTGGCTTCTCTTTTATCATGTGTTGTCTATCGTTGATGAAGTGTGTTCGTTGTTGTTCTGCACTTAGCATGTTGTGTTGACTATTACATTATTTTTTGGGGTAATTTTTCTGTGATGAATGTACGTGTGTGTGTTTGTGCTGTATTTTTGTCGCGAAGTGTTGTGATTTTAGCGATATTGTCATAAAGCGGGAGGTTTGGTTAGCCATTAAAGGTGGTTCAACTAACCATTTTTTTATTAAAATATCCAGCATAAAGACAGTAATATGGCAAGTTATATAAAATAGTTCATTTCTATGTATTTGACGTTTATTTTTATTGCACTTCAGTGTTCCTGTTGTTCCTTTGTTTTCCTCTAATAGATGATGTGTTTTCCTCGGTTTTAATTTATAACCTGGATTTGTTTTCTCTGAATCGATTTATGACTTTTGAACATCGGTATACTACTGTTGCCTTAATTTTTCGTTCTAAAGTTATGTCCTTTTATTAATTGAACAAAATAATGATTTTTTTCGTTTCTATTCTATAACTTTAATTTGCCTCAACCAAATACAATGAAATGATAACACAATGCTTATTTCCATAATAGTTATCAAAAGTACCAGGATTATAATTTTATACGCCAAACACAAATCAATATAGAAATAAAAATATGTAGTATAATATCAATGAATTCTGCGGGTTCGTATTATCATTGTAGGAGCCATCTATTATGCATTGCGTCTGTTTCATTTACCAAGACCCACATTACGTAAAATTTAGTGAATTTTCCTCACAATGAGATACTTCAATGTTTAAGTTTAATTATTTCGTTTCTTTTATTTCATTTTTTTTCAGAAACAAACACTCCATTGGTGTCCTCGGTGTCATCGTTACCATTAGTTTTTGCTGTTATCGGATGGACCCTAGCCGTTGTGTTAGCTGGTACAACTGTATTTTACAAGAGGTTTTTTATATAAAGATATATCTTAGTTTCCCTTTAACGCTACTGTTTAAAAAAAGTATATTGAAAAGTATATATAGTATATTTAGCAACGTAACAACAAAAAATAACAGTATGAAAAATTAAATATAATTGATTCTAATAATAAAATGAAATATTTGTTTTTGTGATAAAGAAAGGGACAAAATGAAAATGGTAGATTAAATGTTTTTCTTCGTGCTTTTTCATTTTTCATTGTTTCTACTACCGGTTACAGTCTCGTCTATCCATTGTCTGCAAAGACGTGTTTCAATTTCAAATGTTTATATTCGGTAAGTTGAAGCGTAAGAAAATTTACATTGCAGATGTTTTTCGAAAGATATGATTATGTTAAACAATATCAAACGACCATTGTTATATGCCTAAACACTTGATGAGATTGGTTGAGATTCCAGCCATGCAATCCCCTTTAATCTCGGTAGAATAACACATATAAAATAAAATAAAAGTTAGCACATTATGACTGTACAATTTCTTACATGAAAAAGTGAACTCTGTATTTACATTTTAATATATAGATGAGAAAACACAAGTACAACCTTTAAAACTTTATACAATGCAATATACAATCTATCATTCAGTCCCATTGATGTTCAAATCAAAGCGATTCATACTGTATTATTTTATTTCAGACAATGGCATAGCCAGCAAAGTAACACCCCAGTTTCGTCAAATGCAAACATTATCGAACTGAGTGGTGCCAATGATCGTTCAGACTACATCAACACAGGTGCTACTGAAGATACCGATGGACACTATGAGAGTGTCAAATAACAAACCACTAAACTATCAATATATGTATATACAGATAGTGTATTACTTTAAATATTTTATCTGTCAATGATTATGAATTCGTATAATTACTTTTCAAGTTTGCAAATTTGGGTTTTGAAATTGATGCATAACCCTGAATTTTAAGATAACATTTCAATTAAAAAAAGTGTTCAGATAGCAAATACAGACAATAGTAGTATAAAAGTAGTGGTTAAAAGTCACAAATCGATTTAACTGAAACAATTCCGGGTCACAAACCAAACTTTAGGGAATCATATCAGCTATAATGTGGAGTAGGATCTGCTTACCCTTCCGGATCACCTGAGATCACCCCTAGTTTTTTATGGGGTTCGTGTTGTTTATTCTTTAGTTTTCTATGTTGTGTCGTGTGTACTATTATTTTTCTGTTTTTCTTTTTCATTTTTAGCCTTGGCGTTGTCAGTTTGTTTTAGATTTTTGAGTTTGACTGTCCCTTTGGTATCTTTCGTCCCTCTTCTATAAGAGAGAGAAAATCAAACAGCCAAAACACTGAACTGCTACGAAAAACAAACGCCACCATACATAGAAACGGACTATGTGATAGCAACTACTGTATTGTAAGATTGAATAAAAATCATACAATAAAAAGGAGTAAATCATTAATTAAAGCCATGATGCTTTTAATTTTTTCATTCTTCTGAATGTGTTTACGTATCAGTACAAAACATACTGATTTTAACGCTTCTTGTTTGTCTGCATGTAATGTCCGAGGAACAGTGTCGTCATTTCTTTTATAAATCAGTGAGAAATAAGCAGTTAATATTAACAATGAAGTTTTATTTAAATTGTTATATAAAATTTTTGAGAAAGTTACAATATTTAATATTTCCATTTTGTTAAAAAATAATCATATCTGTTTCTTAAATCTAAATTCGTGTTAATGATTAAAAGTATTGTACTGGAGAACCACGTTTTGTCAAACTTAAATTAAAATATCAGGATAAAAAAAAAACAATGAATAAGTACCCGCTTGCTACGTGTACATACACCTATTCTAATTTGCTTTTTAATCAATATTTAATATACGTTATTTGTATTTGAATATCCCTTATCGGAAGTTTCGTTAAGAAAGACTTTTATTGTACCAACTTGAGCCCATTTGCCTCATACATTACAATGTATTTACTTCCGTTTACTCTTTTTTCTTTTTGAAATCTTTTTGAAATTATTTTCCTTTATTTCGTTATCGAAAATTACAAAAAATCTTGATTAAGTTTTATGTATTATCTAGTGTTATTAACATTGTACATAGAGACGGAATATGTGATAGCAACTGCTGTATTGTAAGATTGCATAAAAATCAGTGATTAAAACAGGAGTAAATCATTAATTAAAGCTATAAAGCTTTTACAATTTTTTTTTTTTTCTCTTTTAAATGTGTTTACGTATCAGTACAATACATAATGATTATAATGGCTTTTTTGTCTTCCTGTGACGTTCGAGTTACAGTGCCATCATTTCTTTTATAAATCAGTGAGAAGTAAGCAGTTTATATTAACGATGCAGTTTTGCTTAAACTGTTATATATTTTTTTTTTTTAGAAATTTACAATATTTGATATTTTCATTATGTTAAAAAAAACATATCTGTTTCTTAAATCTAAATTCATGATAATAATTTAGAGATTGTACCGGACAACCACGTTTTGTCAAGCTTTAAGTAAAATATCAGGATAAAAAAAAATCGTAAAATCAGGAAAAAAATGTATAAGTACTCGCTTGTTACGTGTACATACACCTATTCTAATTGGCTTTTTAATCTATATTTTATATACGTTATTTGTATTTGAATTTCCCTTATCGGAAGTTTCGATAAGTAAGATTTCTATTGTACCAACTTAAGCCCAGTTGCCTCATAAAATATAATGTATGGCTGCATAAGTTCGTTTTCTTGCGTTTCCTCTGTTTTCTTTATGAAATCTTTTTGAAATCATTTCCCTTTATTGCGGTATCTAAAATTACAAAAAAATCTAAATTTAGTTCTATTTTTTCTTTAGTGTTATTAAAACATTATACAGTGGAACTCTAAAAAAACAGCGCCTGTCGGACCATGGAAAACGGCCGGTTTGCGGTTTTGGTCCTATTTTTAAATTAAAATTATGAAGAGTTACCCCTTAATATGTTGGTTTGATTAAATATGAAAATGCATTTTACATTAATAAAAAATATATGTTCTCCTCTGTGAATTTTAATTTTTTATATAGTATTTGTTGTTGTGGTTTATATCTGAACTAAGCTGTGTATGCCATCATTTGTTACATCAATCTGGAATTCAGTTAATTTTTGTATCATTTATTTTTTTTAATATTTTCCATCATTGTTTATCTAAAAAGTCAGCAAAACCATTCCGTTTTAATATTAATTAAATCATTCTCATCTTTTTGCTGCTTTTGAAACTTTGTCGGGAATGGAGATTTTCAGATTTTTCAAATATTTGTTGACTAAAAGATATTTATTGGGGTGATATATTTTGATTGGGGTTCTTTTTATTCATAATTGTTTCTGTACACGGTCATGAAATGAAACCGATTAAAATGTACCATAAGTAAAGACTCATGTATACATGTATAGTTTAGTGTCACAGATAATAACAATAATTGTATATTCCTCAATCAATTTGAATGTATGTCAGATACCCTTGGCTTGCATTTTTCTTCTAATGAAGTTCATTTAAAACTTGTTATGAATAAAATCATCGTTGATACCAGATTTAAAACTTTATACAATCTATCATTCATTCCCATTGATGTTCAAATCAAAGCGATTCATACTGTATTATTCTATTTCAGACAATTGCATAGCCAGCAAAGTAACATCCCAGTTACGTCAAATGCAAACATTATGCAAATGTAAATTCCTCAATCAATTTGAATGTATGTCAGATGCATTTTTCTTCTAATGAAGTTCATTTACAGCTTGTTATGAATAAAATCATCGTTTATACCCGGATTTAAACTGTGTACATCAGACGAGAGTGTCGGCTTCAAAGACATTCAGTGACGCTCGAATCGAAAATATAAAAAGGCCAAACAAAGTTCGAAGTTAAAAGAGCATAGATTATCAAAAATAAAACACATTCTTACAGTCTCAATATTTTTGTTGTAGCATTTAAAAGTACAAATACAAAATAAACTGACAACGCCATGGCTAGAAAAGAAAAAGACCAATAAACAAACAATAGTATACAGTTATCTAAAATGTAACTATGCAAAAAATCAAAATATATTTCCCGAGGTATGAAGATCAGCTCATTGTTCTATTGCCCGAAGCTAACGGTATGTCAGTGCAATAGATTGTATATGGTGCAATAGAACGATAATGTCCAGTGCAATAGACCGTGGAACAAAAAATGGCCGAAAAATAGCAAATAATACAGAAATATTAATAAAACATTAAGATACTCTTTATAAGGTAATAATACACAATAGTACACATAACACAACATAGAAAACTGAAGATTTAGCAACAAGAACCTCACCAAAAACTGGGGATGATATCAGGTGCTCCGGAATGATTAGCAGCTACTGCTTAACGTGTAGCATCTGTCGTGTACTTCCTGTTACTATGCAAACACGGTAATAATTAAAATTAAGTTGTTCATATTTGTAAAAAGGAGAAAGGAACCACTTGTTATGATCCTGATGCAATATTTTTCATTTAGTGTTAAACACCAATTTATTGACCGATGCTTCATCATGCTGCGGTTTCCTGACTTATGACAACTGGTTTCTGATTTTAAGGTTAAATTTGTTACAGCTGTATACTAGAATGCTTTGCCATTGTTTTAAGACATATTCGCTGCGGTTTCTATACGAGTTGTCACTATCTCATTTGCTCTTTATGAACTTGAAAGAGAACTTCCAAATGACTTTCATGTTGCTACATAATCATGTGTTTGTGTGTTTCAACTGTTGAATTGCCCCTTCCGCGTTTATTGTCAATTTCAGATCTGGTCCTTATTTTTGGTTTTCAATCTCTGCCTTCTCTCCTTGTTTTATAGCTAGCTTAACCTCTCACTTGTATGACAGTCGCATAAAATCCATTATATTGACATCGATGTGTGAACAAAACAAACAGACAGATAAAAATGTTAAAAAAAATAGGGCTACAGAAGTCAATATTATGTTATAAACTTAATCACTATAAAACAAACAAAGAAGCACAAAAAACATCTGAGAAACAAATTTAATAATACTTTTAGATATTTGGATGACATTTTGGCTCTCAATGATGACGACTTCAGTATGTATACTAAAGAAATTTATCCCGTTGAACTTTCTAAATTTTATCATCGGTATAAGGACATCATTCGTAAATATAGCTCAACATGCAGATTTCTTATACGTTTAGGTATTTCACATCCATTTTTTTATGGAAATATTCTTTATAAAGCACAAAAATGTCAGTATTCACCGCAAACAGTAACAAAACCTTTAAACAGACTTATTAAATAGGGATATAGTTACGATACTGTTGTCAGGTCATTAAAGATTGCATAATTATGTTGGCGTTAATATTGATTCACTTATAGGGTCTTTGCATTGGAACTAAACACATTTATTCAAAAACCAGTTGTTGGCATGACACGGATTATGTTCTTCTCATATATGTTATGATGGTATGATACTAAACCCTTAACGGGAAGGATTGTGACTAATATTCATATGACGAAATCATAATCTTTCAATCAGTTAAATTGAAGTCTGGAGCTGGCATGTCAGTTAACTGCTAGTAGTCTGTTGTTATTTATGTATAATTGTCATTTTGTTTATTTTCTTTGGTTACATCTTCTGACATCTGACTCGGACTTCTCTTGAATTGAATTTTAAATGTACGTATTGTTATGCGTTTAATTTTCTACATTGGCTAGAGGTATAGGGGGAGGGTTGATATCTCATAAACATGTTTAACCCCGCCGCATTATTGCACCTGTTCCAAGTCAGGAGCCTCTGGTCTTTGTTAGTCTTGTATTATTTTAATTTTAGTTTCTTGTGTATAATAAATTATTTGAAAATTAGTATGGCGTTCATTATCACTGAACTAGTATACATTTGTTTAGGGGCCAGCTGAAGGACGCCTCCGGGTGCGGGAATTTCTCGTTACATTGAAGACCTGTTGGTGACCTTCTGTTGTTGTTTTTTCTATGGTCGGGTTGTTGTCTCTTTGATACATTCCCCATTTCCATTCCCAATTTTATATGATAAACAAGCGCAAAACTTTCTGGAATGATATAGTAAATTTGTATTGCCTTAAAAATTAAATTGATTGTTGGTTGCTAACGTCCAGTGGTAAATATTTCATGCATGTTCAGGACCGGAGAACAAGTTCACAATAAATACCATAGGTAGGTTGATACGATAGAGGCCATCTGGGATGATGGTCAGTGAAATATGGACTGCACTGTAAAATGAGGGTATCTTGGATAGGGTCAGAAATTTTGCCTTGCAACAGACCACATACGGACCCCTCAAAAGAGTTGTTGCAAGAGTTCTTTTAAAATGTGCAAAGAGCGTGGCACGAGGCATCGGATTTAACGTCCCCCTTCTGACCGGACATTCCTATCGGGGCCTTTTAAAACTGACTATGCGGTATGGGCTTTGCTCATTGTTGAAGGCCGTACGGTGACCTATAGTTGTTAATGTTTGTGTCATTTTGGTCTTTTGTGGATAGTTGTCTCATTGGCAATCATACCACATCTTCTTTTTTATATTGACTGTGAACTTGATACATCCTGCACAGCCAAACGGACGCCCCACTTCGGCAAGCGTTTTACTGTCGGTCGGGAGAAGACCTAGTGACCATATTTCTATACCCCAGTCACCCTAAAATTAGAGAACTAAAAACAATAATATAGAAAGCAATATAGTATGATACCTGCTATTCAAATTTTTTCAACCAGTCAGGTATCTCAAAATTTGATGGATCGTGGACTAAAACATGACCATAATACATGTTTATCCATAAGCCCATGAAAACTTTTATGACATATATTGCTTATGGTACAATTGGTACAACATATATGGTACACCATAAGCCATCATTCTTGTAAGCCAAATGTATGTCCAATGTGCGCATACGATGTTAACTGCTTTAAAACTTATTCCGGATTTTGTTTCTTTATGCATCATGATTAAAATATATTTATTTTAGAAAAAGAAAAAAAATATTTTAGAGAAGTGCGAAACTCTTTTTACGACAACAATATTTCACAGAGATTTACATATAAAATTACAAACTAGCACTTTCAAATATGGGATATCGTAGAATGCACATATAAAAATCTGAATAACTCATGTTAACATGAATCGGGTGGATATGATATGCTTGGAACTAATCCATGCCGTTGGGCACTCATGTTCAGGGTTAAAGAAGCCAAGAATTTAAAGGAGCAAATGTCCCTTTTCAAAAGTGTAAGTTGGGAAACCCATCATGTTTTGTCACACACACTATTTTCCCGCCAAAGGTCGTTGGTATTCTCCGGGCACTCCGGCCTCTTCCACCAATTAAAACTAACCGCAACGATATCGATTTCATAGTGAGGATATCAACTTAGGAATGACATCAAAAGATCGATGTAGGATAAAAAAAAAAAATCAAATAGTTTAGGGGGTGGGGTCAACATTGCTGCAAGTTTTGTTAATCCAAAATCGATTTTACATATATCCCTATTGGTCAATCAAATTTTCCCAAATTAAGTTTAGAGGGGGGGAGGGTCAGTGAAAAAACTATGTGAATTTTTTTTTTTTAATCCTACATTGAATTTTTGATGTCGTCCCTTAATGTTAAGTAAAAATCGATTTTGTTCCATTTATTTAAACTTGAAAAATTATAGTTCCTGTTTAATCTAGATCTCGAAGTTTACAAATGTGCTACGTATTTCCAAAGCGATCAACGAAGTCATGTGTAAAAACGGTTCATTACACGATAATGTGTATTTCCCTTCAACATATATACCCCACATTAAAGACACTATTCAACTTTCCAAAAAACATTTTAAACTTTAGTAGGAAGTAAGATCTATCCAGATAACAGGAAACATAGTATTAACGATGAGTGGGATTGCACATACGCAAGTTCAATCTTTAGACTAATTTGATTGAAATTTTTAACTCAGATTAACACATCTTCATCTCATTTTTCAGATGCTGTGATAGATTTATCAGGGGTGGGAGTCCTTATACAGCTTTAAAACATATTTAGAAAAATGCGATTCAATACATAAAATTGAGAATGGAAATGGGGAATGTGTCAAAGAGACAACAACCCGACCAAATAAAAAAAACAACAGCAGAAGGTCACCAACAGGTCTTCAATGTAGCGAGAAATTCCCGCACCCGGAGGCGTCCTTCAGCTGGCCCCTAAACAAATACTAATTTCCAAATTGTACACAATAAACTAAAATTAAAATAATACAAGACTAACAAAGGCCAGAGGCTCCTGACTTGGGACAGGCGCAAAAATGAGGCGGGGTTAAACATGTTTGTGAGATCTCAACCCTCCCCCTATACCTCTAACCAATGTAGAAAAGTAAACGCATAACAATACGTACATTTAAAATTCAATTCAAGAGAAGTCCGAGTCTGATGTCAGAAGATGTAACCAAAGAAAATAAACAAAATGAAAATTATACATAAATAACAACAGACTACTAGCAGTTAACTGACATGCCAGCTCCAGACTTCAATTAAACTGACTGAAAGATTATGATTTCATCATATGAACATCAGACACAGTCCTTCCCGTTAGGGTTTTAGTACCATACCATCATAACATATATGAGAAGAACATAACCCGTGTCATGCCAACAACTGTTTTTAGAATAAATGTGTTTAGTTCCGACGCAAAGACCTTATCAGTGACTCAATATTAACGCTAAAATATGCAATCTTTAATGACTTGACAACAGTATCGTAATTATATCCCTTCTTAATAAGTCTATTCAAAGGTTTTGTAAGTTTCTGAGGTGAATACTGACACCTTTGTGCTTTATAAAGAATATTTCCATAAAAAATTGGATGTGAAATACCTGAACGTATAGGAAGTCTGCATGTTGAGCTATATTTACGAATGATGTCTTTATACCGATGATAAAATTTAGTAAATGTTTTGACTAGTTTGTGATATCGAAAACCCTGGTGAAATAATTTTTCAGTAATACATAAATTTCTCTCGTTAAAATCTAAAACATTGTTACATACACGAGCGAATCGTACAAGTTGAGATATATAAAGACCGTAAGATGGTGACAAGGGAACGTCACCATCTAAAAACGGATAATTAACGATAGGAAATGAAAAATCATCCGTTTTATCATAAATTTTAGTATTCAGCTTTCCGTTAGTGATATAAATATCAAGATCGAGGAAAGGGCAGTGGTCATTGTTAGTATTAGCTTTATTTAAAGTAAGTTCAGCAGGATAAAATTCATTAATATACATACTGAAGTCGTCATTATTGAGAGCCAAAATAACATCCAAATATCTAAAAGTATTATTAAATTTGTTTATCAGATGTTGTTTTGATGGGTTTTGTTTATTTTTGTCATAAATTGTAACTCATAACAATACAAAAAGAGATCCGCAATAAGTGGTGCACAGTTAGTCCCCATTGGAATTCCGATAATCTGATAATTTCAATGATGCATTGATATAATATATACTGGAATGCATTTTATATATAATATCTTTATATAGCATGATTATCTATTGTCATCAAAATTCATTACTGTAAGACTCTGGTTAATTTCCCCAACATTTTATCATTATGGGGAGATAATAGAATTCGGTTTTCAAAAATAGTCTTTTTTCTTAAATTTCCAAATGTTTCATATAGGTTCAAATTATAATGTGTCACTAAATGCCTACAGCTGAAAGTTCGTTTCTTCCAATGTTGAAAATGTTGTTTAAATGGCAACAAGGGCATCCTAGACCGATTTTTATATGAAGGAAAACAGCTTAACGTGATATTAAAATATATTTCTTGGGGTTTTTTTTAATTTTTTTTTTCTTAACTTGTTAACTCTAGTTTCTGTTCAATCAAAATCTATAATTTTGTAAATATGCGATAAATATCACAATACATATAACAAGAGTAAACTCAATTCAAGAGAACAAATATTTCCCTTCAAAAGTACACGTACAGATATAAGACCTGATTGCAAGTGTTTTCCGGAGAGCATCCTAAAATTAAGAAGGAAGTAAGATCTTGCGAGACAACAGGAAACAACGCGATAAGTGGGCTGTACTTTCGGAGATTTAAGATATATTTGTTTTGATTGAAGTTTCATTAAAAATTTAATACGGAATTCATTAATGCATTTCTCAAATCACAAAATACTATGAAAATACTTCAATATAGAGTCATTCTTACAATTATTATAAGCTAGGCTTAAACGTATTTGTTCACCACGAGAAAAAGATTTGAGACATGATTTCATTCTTTATATTTTTTTTACGGAAACATGTTGAAAAAGGGAGTGCCTTCATAGTTGTCGTTTTTAATTTAGGAAATATGAAAACGAATATATGAACTAGGGCTGTATTTTAACATCAAATGATCTTTTCATTAAGCGCCAGAACAAGTTGATGTGAACATTTAGATTACCTATGCTCACTCGTACAAAATTGGGGAAAGAAATGATACCAACACAAACTCATGGAATTCTCATTAATGTATTGAAATAAACATGATTAGAGCTAAGTATGTGGTTCCTATACAAGAAATAAGTATTTCACGTTAACAATTTCCGACATGTATACATACTTCGTTTGTTCTGTAAATTCTGTGCCACTGTATCTGTTATTGAATTTTCACAATAATAGGGTTTCTTCCTTTTCTATTTTTCTAAATATTTAAAAAAAAATGATAAATAAAGACATCCTTCCACGAAACTATTAGTCATCTATTTAAATTGAACGTCTAAATGATAAGAGGCAATATTCTCAAAGTTAAGTTAATGATATCAAACTTAGGTGTGTTGTGATGATATAACCGACGAGACAACTGTCCGTTTAAGTGCCGAAGGACAGAGATTTGCGAATTTTTTATTGAAAAAAAAGCATCGAAGTAAGTTGCAGACAATAAAACTGATATAAGAAGCAGTTGAATTCTAAATATATAAATACCCATTGTATTGGGCATTACTACTTTGTGACTGTTATGTAAACGACCCTCTGCTCGTTATTTTCTTATATTTTTAATAATTTATTTTTTTGAAACACCAGTTTACGGGATGTATTATCGAATACTGTTGTCTGTCCGTCCGTCGTCAACATGTCGGACATTAACTCAAAAACGATTTAACCAATTTGCATAAAATCCGGTGAATTGTTTATATCTATTTCGTTCTTTTGTAAATTTTTGATTGTACGTTTTCGAGTAATAGGGTTTAATTCATTAAAAAAAAAAAGGAAATTTTCCATTTTTCGGACAATAACAGGAGACTGCTTTCAACAACTTGCACGAAATTTTGGTGAATTGTTTATATCTATTGACATGAGCTCCCTGTTGCTTTTTGTAAATTAGATTTTACATTTCAGAGTTGTGGGGTTTAATTCATTAAAAAAGGGGGGATTTTCCAGTTTTCGGACGATAAATAAAAAATACTTTCAGCAGTTCTCATGAAACTTCGGTGATTTGTTTATATCTATTGATGTAAGCTCCCTTATGATTTTCACAAATTTCAAATATGACATTGAAAAGTAATAGACCTTATTTCTATGAAAATATAACGGGCGTATCATGCGCTCATGGCGCAAATGTTTTTTTTTTCTACTTATTTGGAGAAGAGTCTGTAAGTTATGTAAATATTTTGTATGTATTAAATTTCAGGATACAATTAAACAGATCGCGCAAAGTTTAAGTAGCACAGAGAATGATAGAAGTATTTTTTTAAGTTTTGGAGAATTTATCGGTAACACATGTTAGTAGATACTATATAAAAGCAGTATTTCTTTGTATGCAGTCTACGTAATCTCCTCTTATTTGCTGGAAAATTTACATTATTTCGAGTATAAAATCGTGCAACTATTTTCCGCATCATTTCGCTTAAAATCATATATTTCCAATTATGAAATAATGCACCTTTTTCAAAAATCATGGATTCGCCCTTGATTTGGATCAGCAACCAATAATTTTAAAAAGCTAATGAACACGATTTTGACCGTACAAGTATAAGTATGTTGTATTATCTAGAGCTCCTTGTTCAACGTAAGTAACACCCTTTATCTTTGTTTTAAAAATAACTTGTTAAATTTGGCAGTATTAATTTGAAGTTTTAATGAGTTTCGATGTACTTGAAACACTAAAGTATATAGGAAATCCACCACTTCAATACATAAAATTCTTCTAAACTTTGGCTATGGCAATTCTTCCTTGTTCCCGTTTAAGATTGTATTACATAGTTAGTTTCGTTTGATTTTAATATCATGTGTGTATTATTGCTATAATGGTATAATTCAGACTTTGATCAAAATGCTCAAATATTTCATTGGACTATATTTCGTATGTGTAAGTATATTCTTTTTATACTTTATTTGTTTATAACTACTTTAATCAACATTCCTACAGTGTGAAGATTATGAAATTGAGAATGGAAATGAAGAATGTGTCAAACATCAAACATCAGCCGTAGGCCACCAATGGGTCTTCAACGCAGCGAGAAACTCCCGCACCGGATGCGTGCTTTAGCTTGTCCCTAAACAAAAAAGTGTATTAGTTTAGTGATAATGGAGGTCATACTAAAATCGAAATTGTTGATTTCAGTTAATTTTATCAACCATGTTTTACTCACTGGCACTTGTCTCTGAAAACAATTACATAAATACTTATATTGAGAGCTAGTGACCGCAAGTGTCGGGTTTTTTTTGAAAAATCAGTAAGCTGATTATCAAAATTATATACTACCAAATTAAACTGAAAAAAAATATTTCAAAGAATGGTGTGAGAAAATCTTATTTTCCTTTGAATAGTATTGAATTTATTTTATCATTATATACATCATTTTACATGTAAATACATGTGTATGATAATTGATTTACTCAGTTCATTTGAGGGCCCGCCATTACACATCCAAATGTTTGAGTGTAAAGACTTAATCTATTCAAAGGTTAATAAATAGATATTAAGAAGATAACCTTACCAGGTTCATCCTTAAGTCAACTGTAAGTAAAAAAAATCCCGGTAAAACAAGGATGAGTTTGGATAAACCAACGACGTTTTAAAGATGGACCCAAAGAAAAAGTATTGTACAAGAAAGGAAAATAACAAAGGGAAAGACAACATCGTCCCCTTTGTCGCACAATTTAGTATAGAGTTTTCCACGGCTTGTGAATCTAAAATATTTGAATTTAGCAGAGGGCAATTACATTTGTTTATGTTATATTTATTCAAAGTTAGTTCTTTTGAGCAAACGTTGATACTTACTTTATATACGATTAGATCATTAAGCTAAATATCTCCTCAAAGTAACGGTACTTGTAAATGATCATCAAAGTTAAGAAAACCGAAACAGATCTTAATTAGTAAGTTTGATCATACACCGTTATTCATAACATTTAGAGAACTTGTCAGCTATTAAACAGCGCAATTAGTACCTATAAGAATATCTACAATCTGTCGATAAACATTATTACCAAGGAGTAAATGTACAGCTATAACTAAATCGCCAGACTTCCAGTAAGTTTACAAAGCTTCTAGAAAACCGAAGATACGTTATATTTGAGATATGACGTTTGTAACGTGTGTCAAAAGAACACTTACACACACACACAGTTTCACAGTAGCACAAAATATCTCTCCGTAACTGTTATAATACAACAGTTACGGAGAGATATTTTGTGCTACTGTGAAACTGTGTGTGTGTGTAAGTGTTCTTTTGACACACGTTACAAACGTCATATCTCAATATAACCTGTATATAATTCCTTGGTGTGGTTTCGAGGTAACATGCTCATTGTTCCAGTGGACAAAAAAAGCCTTCCAGCTGTCCAAGGATAATACAGTGCTGAAAAATACAGTTCACCATTAACATTCTATTCGCAACCAAGTGTTCATAACATTAGAATATGGTAGAATATCTTACAAAAATGTATGTCATAGTGACCAGAATGCTATGAAAAACACCTATTTTCGAGATTACATAAAAAGTTTACATAAAGATAATCTGTTTTAAGTACATGTAATCAAGGCAATATTTCGGCCAGGCTTTTTATTTTATCCTGCAATAAGCCTACAATTGTACAAATAACAGGTATACAAGTAAATTTTATTTGTACATGTACAAATAAAGTATCCTGTTACCTGCTTCAATGTTGAGCAAGCGGTAAAACGGATATTTCTTTCTATGTAACAGTTCATTTTGGGGTCCTCTTCGTGGTCCGCGTTTCAACTATGTCGATTTCTTTAAAAAAAATAAGACGCAATAATTTGGATTAAATAGCCAACACTCAAAAGCTGGGTGTACATTGCAGGATAAAAACAGTATATGAACATTTTCGGAAAAACATAAAATGTATTTGCACTCGCTACGAAACAGGAGAAAAGATCGGCAGAGCCTTGCTTTTCGTCCTATTTCTAAAGCTCGTTCAAATAAATTTTATATTTTCCGACAATGTACATATACTGTATATATAAACGACAGATGCGTTTCACCTTGAAAACGAAATAATTTTACTAATCTAAATATGATTAGAATGATATTTGAAATGGCATTCTTAAAACAGTTCGTGATTTTGGTTTACCAACTCGAGATCTAGGATACATTTTATTATTATCATTTCACTATTCTGACACCAGAAGTATGTTGCCTAATACAATGATATAGACTTCTGCTGACACACTTTCAATTATCAAGTGGGTGAAATAAAAGGAAGTCAGTAGGTATAATTTGTATTGCCTGATATAAATATTTTTTCAATATATTACAAAATACAATATATCATAAATAATTAAATACACAAATGAAAATACATAAACATAGATATATAACCAAATTTTTTGGCAAACATCCGCCACTATGAACTTATAAACGAAAAAAAAAAAAAATTTAACAAGGGAGAGAGGGTGGGTAATTTCAACGTAATATCAAATTCAAAAATGTAAAGAAAACACTTTGCAATAGTATAAATAAACAATTAACAACAAAGGAAAAGTTTATATCCAATAAAAAGAGCGAAATAATATAGTGAGTAAATTTAATGCAAGAGTTTATACTAATGAAAATCTAGTTTGAACCAGTGTGATTACTGAGGTGTAAAATATAAATTTCACTGTTTTGCTAATTAAATAATTTAAATCTTAAATTAAACCAATTATCAAGTGGGTGAAATAAAAGGAAGTCAGTAGGTATAATTTGTATTGCCTGATATAAATATTTTTTCAATATATTACAAAATACAATATATCATAAATAATTAAATACACAAATGAAAATACATAAACATAGATATATAACCAAATTTTTTGGCAAACATCCGCCAAGCCTGCAAGGCCGCCAAAAAAATTAAAGATAAAATAATAACTAGTATCAAAACAGTTATAATGATGATAAAAACCAGACATACTATGATCACTCTTTTTTCTCACTTCAAATAAGCTCCATCCTTTCAAAATGTGTATAGATAATGAAAGGACAAAACAGCAAACCAACTCAAAATATATGTGGATCTTGAGTAGTTAGACGAAAACCAACATCATATTCAGGATGCAAGTTCTCTGAAAAGAGAAAAAAGAATAATTACAGTAAACAATATACATGTATGAAGTAAATAAAAAAACACAGTTGTAACACATTACAACTTATATACTCTGATGCTTAATAATATTGATTATCTTTTTTCTGAAAAGTTCTGTACCAGCAAAATTTAAATGAAGCCCATCTCTCGGAGCAAATAAGGAAGCATCTGGAATATTGTCGAGTAAGAAACTCCTATACAAATTACAATATAATAAATTATTTCTTTTACACAATCTTTTTAACTCAGTATTAACTTTATTAACTTTAGCTCCAGTTTTCATGTGATCAACTGGTCTAGGAAGAATAGAAGTAAAGATCAACTTAGCAAATGTCATCTTTTTTAACTTGTGAATTAAATCTCCGAAATATGATATAATAGTATCTACGGATTGAGACGAAGAAATATTATTAGTACCAACATGAACTATAACGAAATCTAATGAAATTAAATCTACTTTCCCAGATGAAATTAACTCAGTAAGACGACCAATAGTGGCACCAGGAAAGGCCTGAGTTGTACACCCATCTATTCCACTAACATATTTAGGTATAGACGCTGACACAATGGTCGCCCTTTTTTCAAAGAAATTCCCTGTAAAAATTTATAATAAAACATCTGAAATATGTGCCGTCATCTTTTCTGCTACTGAAATCTTATCATCTAATGAAAATTTTAAATATCTTTTATAAGCATCGCTTTTCCAATCTCCGTACAATTGAATTAATTCAGTAGGTACTTCTGCTGCAAAAGCCCAGCTAGCCCCCCCTCGCCTAAAACTATGTGTAGAATATGAACAAGCATCTAAACCAATCTCAGTAATTAACTGTCTCAATATTGTCTGAAATTGTCTATACGTGACAGGTACACATAATTTATGTTTTATAAAACAATAAGCTGGAATCTTATCAGAAGCACAAACTAAAGACTTCATATTCAAAAAAGCTTGAAAGGGACACAATGGAGAATCTGGTATCGAGACTAAAGGTATCAATAATTCTCTCTCACCAAACTGAATGGTTTTCGACCATTTAACACTTATCAATAATAGCTTACGCTTACAATCGAAAATAATACTATCCCTACAAAGCTGCTTATTATGATCAAAAGTAGAAATGGAGTCTGGCACCAAATTAGATTTTCTAAACATTAGAAAAAAGGCATGTAAAAATAAACACCATATAGTAGCATCATATGCACTATTCATATCCAGCTTCCTATAAATTTGCAGTAAAATGTGAGGAGTAATTGGCAAGGCCTGTTTTTGACAATGTGCCTTAATTCTACATAAACCTCTTAATACTAATCTCAAATGAAAAGCTTCAAACTGTGGATATTCTAAATCTAACAATAAATGCAGATATCTTACTGAACTAAGATAATTCTTTATAGAGTCAACAGATTTAAAACTTCTACTTAGAAACTGTGCATATAGTGTCAAAACATGAACTGTAGCAGGAACAGGCATAAGTTCAAAATATATACAAAACATAAAATATGATTCTAACTGAGTTTTCTTATTTTTATAAGTACTCTCCGCAAAAGCATGTTTAGCAGAATCTTTACATTGAAACCGTAGAACCTCTAACTCTGTAAAATAAATTACCAATTATTTAAAAATGAAAAATCTGACATGAGAACTGGTACCTCTTCATATCTATCTACTGAAATAGCTGACTTAAATAACTCTCTGTATTTATGACTACAATGCCATCGAGACAAATAGTCAGCAAGTCTATTTTCTACACCTAAAATGTGTCTAGCTCGAACTTCAAACTGAAAACTTGCTTGAATAAAACAAAGCTCTCTCAAACAAGTTTGCATAAAAGCATCCTTAGATGAACCTGAATTGATGACCTGAACAGACGCCTCATTATCACAAAAGATCAGAATTTTTTTCCCGCAAAATGTTTTCCCCCAAATTTTAACCGCAACTACAATAGCAAGTAACTCCAAACAATTGATATGTAATTGATCTTTTGTGATATCAGAAGGAAAAACAGCATGAAAATACTGATTTGAAGTAATAGCTCCAAACCCTTCTAAACAAGCATCGCTTGAAAAAATCTCATCTGGAGACGACCAATCTTCAAGAGACATCATCGAGATACCATTATAACTCGACAGAAACCTATGCCACCACAATAAGTCTTTCTGTACCTCTACCGGAATCTTTCTATATATCTTATGTCCAATGCCCACGACATTTGAAGGGAAAGCACTACGAAGCCAGTTCAACAAACGACTGACAAATAATCTACCGGGTCGTACACAGGTGGACACAAAATGAAGTTTCCCAAGAATTGACTGTAACTCTCTTAAAGAAGCTTTTTTCTTTCTTAACCAAGCCTGAACTAACAACGAAATCTCTAGAACACGATCTGAAGTAACTTCCAAAGTCAACTTCACAGTGTCAACTGTGATTCCTAAAAATTCCATCCTCGTAGTAGGAGCTACTCCTTTTTGCTTTGACTCCTCTAGCCCACAACTATCTAGTAATGCACCTAAAGCAATATAAGCTTCATCAGCTTTATCCACCGTATCCGCACCACCAAAATCATCTAGATAATTGATAACCATGTATCCCATCTTATAAAACATAAAACTAACAGCTGTAGTGATTCTTTGACAAATCAAAGCACTAGACCGTAAACCCATAGGAAGAACACGATCCGCAAAGAGCTTATTATCCCACTGAAAACCAACTAAATGCAAATCACCTGGGTCAATTGGAATTTGCCTGTAGGCCCTTTTCAAATCCTTCTTAAAAACCAGACACTTACCACCTTTATCCTTAATTATTCCGACTAAATCATCAACTTTCGGATACGATAATTGAACCCTTTCACCTAAATAAACATCCTTTGAGATAAAATCATTTACGGATCTTCCAGGTGGGAAACTTAAGTCTAAAATGACTCTTCGTTCCACCGAGTCTTTTTTATACACCGAATTTAACGGTGAAATTTTGAAATGACAAGAAAAAGGATTTTTGTCAAACGGTCCAATTATTGCTCCATATGTAGCTTCCTTTAATAAGTAAGCCAAAATTTCATCATAAAAATCTGTAGCCCCTTTATGATTCTTAACTTTAGATGAACCTTCATTTAACATTTCTCCCTGATATCCAATCGGAGCACCAAACTGTAAAAACTCGCAAATGATTTCATCGTCATAGTCTATCAAATTTTCCCTAAAAAAATCTACATTAATTCCAGATTTAACTGGAATTCTACAACCCAAATAATTTGGGTAACCTGATTGAACAATTTGATTATGTATTTCAATAGTATTTTTAAACTCAGTATCGTTCAGTTTATCCTGAGCAACTAAACCAACCTTATTAATCTTAATATTCAATGTGTCTACATTTACATCACACAATAAATCTTTCTTGTATTTTTTACAAAAATGTGTACACTTATTAATAAATGCATTTCCATTGTCAAGATTATCAAGTTTGTCGTCACTTTCCAACGATTTCATATAACTTGGTAAAAAAACTTCTGCTAGTGGGTTTAACATTGTACATTTACCAAACACATTTTTTACTGCCAGTCATTTAGTTTGATGCGGACAACTTTCTGACGATTCCGGATGATAAGCCTTTCTGTTATCTTCTCTCCAGCAAGTCGCACAAATATGTTGAAGGTACTTATCGACACCTCGAATTTTGCCATAATGTGAATCCTTATGCACACATTTTTTCCTTTGAAAATGCGAACAATAAAACACAGTCTCTTCTTTCTTTACTGGTTTTTTGTTTTCCCCATACTGAATAGATTTTTTAGACTTGACATCTGATTTTACATATTTAATCAAAATGGGAGTTTCAATCTCACTGAAATCTTTGGACCAATCCGCCAAACCATTTTCAATCTGCCTTATTATATGGGCATACATTTTTTTCAGACCCTTCCACTCATACAATTCTGTATAATACGCAATTTTTTTCAACAGCTTTGTTCTACCAATTCTTTCGACATCGCCTATCTTTGAAGAGGACAAAATTTCCAATTCTCCAGCCACAAATAAGTTAAACTCAAGATCATCAAAATTGATTTTAGACCCCGCATATTCAAACTGCAATTTTGATTGCGGCCACAATTGCTTTTTTACTACTTCATCTGACGGATGATCAAATATACCAGACTTTTTCCTGCTTTTATTTTTGTGTCTTTTGGATTTTTTTATAGAATCACTTAATTCATCGGACTCACAGCTAGAAGTGGTATCCCCACTTTCATCAGACGAATCATCTGAATCAATTTCTAAAATTTTCTTAACAGCCGATTCTGCCTTTTTCTTAATTGAAGGACATTTTCTTAAAGAATTAATGTTAAGAGAATCATCTACTTTAGCAGTACCTTTTTGTTTCTCCGTTTTCTTCTTTATCTCTTTTTTCTCCTTCTCTATTTCCTTCCTGATCTTTTCTTTCTTCTCCTGCGACTTTTGTTCCTTCTTTTTCCGCTTTACTTTCGCCAACTCCTTCTTTAACCTCTGCAACTCCTCATCTTCCTCGCTACTTTCACCACTGTCATTGCTGTCGACCTCCGACTCAATTTCCTCCACTTTCTGTAGTCTTCTTGACTTCACTGGAGTCATCTCCTTCTCCAAACTGAACACATCCTCCGTAACATTAGGGCTAGACATTCCCACACAATGCAATTGTTTATAGTTAACGTTCTTACTTTCCCTTAATTCCCGAGACATACTATAACGGCGGAAAAGTTCATTACTATCAACTTCAAAAGTAACTTTAACTCAAAAAGGCAATCAAAAAATTCCAAGTAGCTTTTACGTAATATCTAATTTCAACGTAATATCAAATTCAAAAATGTAAAGAAAACACTTTGCAATAGTATAAATAAACAATTAACAACAAAGGAAAAGTTTATATCCAATAAAAAGAGCGAAATAATATAGTGAGTAAATTTAATGCAAGAGTTTATACTAATGAAAATCTAGTTTGAACCAGTGTGATTACTGAGGTGTAAAATATAAATTTCACTGTTTTGCTAATTAAATAATTTAAATCTTAAATTAAACCAAAAGTGTCCTTATTTTGTGAAATTATTATCATCTTTCATTCAGATATCAACAAACTCGATTGTAGACACAATAGAAAATGAAATCAAAGCGAATGCGGCATTTATACCAATAGTTTTATTTCACCATAACCACGCAAATATTATAACAGTTAATTGAACATTTCCAAGAAATTGTTTAAAATATTTTAATACCGTTATATAGCGCCATGACCACCCTTCCTTTTTTTCTATGAGATAACTATCGCATCATCTTTACTTTCAATTTCCTCACAGTTTCCTTGCACATACATTGAGATATTCGTGTATGTATAATTGTAGATTCAGATATAGGCCCCTTTCAAAACTTTCCCTTTTCTTACTATTGCAGCTGTTATCTGTGAATAACTACTAATAAACTAGTCAGTGCTGTTTTTCAACTAGTAGATTTTCTATTTCTTATACTATGTTTCGTCCTGAACATATTGCCACTGATGTAAAGCTACCAACAACTTTTTTTATCCTGAACAATAGTTATATCTTGACATGTTAACACTACACTATACATGTAATTACATTTAAATCATTACATATTTTCTCGCCGACATCAAAGAAAACTGAAATGTAAATCAATTTTTGTAAACCATTAATTTGCTCTGCCTTTACTTTCATTACACAATAACAATTTTTTTTGTGATACCATTTTAAAAACTTATAATTACTCTATAAATAATATATCAGAGAGTAATTATTATTTTTCTGCACATTTTGATTTGAAACAGCAAATATACTGAACGACTTTAGAAACGCAACACTCATTTATTGATTTTTTCACCAAATCTTTTTTGATCCTTTTACAACTACTTTTCATGTTTATCATGCTTCCTTCTCCTGACAAAAAAATCTAAATCTGACTTACATGTGGTTATTGAATATATCGACTTTTTGAAGTCGCACGAATTTCTTAAAGCGAAATTTTGGTCCCATGAAAGATTGTTTCAGGGTTTTTTTTGCTTTGTGAAACAGTTCTTTCAATCCTTTGCCTTACTTATTTTTTTTTAAATGTTGCATCTCCATTTTGCCAAGTCTGAGAAATAAAAAGAACAAAGAACTGAATTAGCCCTTAAGAATACTGCAAACTTGAAAACATAAATGTGCTGCAACCATACCGTATGACTTTAGAAACTCGTCCTACTGTCCTTACGACAACGATACAAGTAGACAAAATGTGTTGCTGGCCATCAATGAACAGATCAACGTGTAGTGACAATGAAACATCAACAGAATTTGATTGTGCAACGTCATTTGCCAATCATGTTTACGGCCGCAACGTCAACTGCTAACCAAATTGCCGAATGCCATTGAGTACAGATTCATGCCATAAATGTTTCCCATCAACTGAATTGTCAAAGAATTGACTGAAGGAAAACCTGTACAGCCCTCAAGTTCCAACCGCATAATTGCCAAAACGATTAATGGGTTGAACAAATGCAAAATCAGAAGGTGTAAAACAGAACCCAAAAAATGTCAGACAGAATTTGTTGACTTTTCTGACAATCATTTTGGCGTTTGTAACAGACAGTCATCGCTTTTGACGTGGACACATTCATTAAAAAAAAAAACCACAAAAATAATCTAGTGTTGCGTTTCTAAAGTCAGTCAGTATACTTGTAAATATAATAAGCTATATGTTTTTATAGGCTCCATTCTACGAAAGCTTATATGGGTCATTCTATGCTCTAGAAACAAAACATAAGTCGTGGCCATGAATTACTAAATTGGAGCCACGAGTTACTGATTTTCTGAGAGGTACTGTCTGAAGCAAACTCTTGAAAATATATTTTGATTTTCAGTATTTAACTGATAGTTTGACTTATTTGTTTTACAATTACATGTAGCAGCCAGTCTGGGATTGATTTTTTAGAAATGATAAATTAATAAACCTGTCATGGATTGTAATGAAACTTAGGCATGAGCTCATCTTCAAGACCAAGAAGAAGCATCTAAAGAAATAAGTGGATTTTTTTTTAAAATACTGTTAAATGGACTCGCTTTGCAAGTCAACATTACACTTTTACATGATAGCAGTAATTGAGTTTTTTTTATAGTACCAATTTTAATATCAAACTTGAGTTTGGTGCAAACATGATATTATATTAGCTTCCCGATGGGTCATTGCATGTATTTATAAGAATTTGTTACACCTGTTGTTCATTTTTAGGGTCCGAAGTGGTGAACTGATATTTTCTGCTCTGACAGTATCTTGTTCTGTTTTATTGTAAATGTTAATGTTGCTTTTGTTTTCCAGTTGTTTGACATACCAGATATTTCAGTTGAATCAACATTAATAGGCACATCCAAAGACAGAGGTAAGGTTTTGAATCGCCTAGACGAACTATTTGAGGTCAGAAAGCTAGATAGTACTATCAAAATTTAAAATAGGCAATCACGTAACTGTGTCAACAAATTATTTTATAAACAATTATTTTTTAAGTTTCCTTCATACCAGACAATTCAATGAGACAGAAATATATTATCAACCATTATGATTTATTGGTCTTCCCTTTCTGACTAACATGGCTCAGTTCTTAATAAAATTGTATATTGTGGCTTTTTGTCTAGGATATTAATGATTTGTTTACCTGTATATATATTTCTAAAGTAAAAAAAAATCACATTATTGATTTATGTTCTAAAACATATTTTTTTAATGAGTATTAATTTTTATATTTTGCACACCCCATTTTAACTATATTTTAAAGGATAAAAAATATGAATTTAGAATGTTTTGGGTATACTTATATATTATTTTAACTCAGAGCATTTAGTCACAGTGCTTATAAAATATATTTTACATAGAACTGTTAGCTCTTATCTATAAAAGAACCCTGTTTGTTTTGTTATGTTCCAGGTATAAGGGCAACTCAGATATACACATCACAGAAGAATAACCATGTAACACTTAAGTGTGATGTAAATTTGTCAAAACAACAACTTGATCAACCATATACCATAAAGTGGATTGCAAGTCGAAATACACCTGTTATGGAAACGTTCTTTGAGAAGGAAGCTGTCATTGGTCAATCGTTTACTGATAGAGTTGAACTAGTGAATGGAGGAACTTCACTTAAAATAAACAGATTAAAAACCCGGGATACCAAATATTATCTGTGTCGTATAAAAATGAATGGTTCTCATAAAGACGGAAAATGGATTCAACTTCAAGTTAATGGTTAGCATGTTCATGATTTTATATATATTTTTTTTTAAATTATGAATAAATGGACATCACTGAGACAGAAACCCAACAATATAAATAACTTAAAGTGGTCTACAGCCGTAGTCAGGCGACTATACATGTAAAGCTCTTAATCAATCATCCAAAGACTAGATGTAATAAAATTAGACAGGTTTTCAAAGATCTGCTATTAAAACCAACTTATCAAATTAAAAAATAACAAGCAGAATTTATGAATTTGGTAGCAATATTCAGTGTTATGTACTGTGTTCATTCAAGAGGTCTGGCCTATCACTATACGAAGTTATTATTTTAATAAAAAAAAAATACTGTATAGTACATGTATCAATAAATTAAACATAACTCATGTATTGGATCATTTTGTATTTTGAACAAAATTCAAATATTAAGCAGCAGTGTTATAAGGCAATTTAAAAAATAATTGGGCATATTTTCCTTTAAGAAATTGGAACCTCAATCATAGTAAGCAAAATACTGTATTTTCATCCACATGTGATGCTTTATATTTAAAAAGCTATTTGCCATTTTTTCTTCTAGCTCTGGTTCATATTTATTCATATATACATTATTTTCAAAAATTATATGCAGTCAAAGAAGTTTTAAATTTTACAACTTTGAGAGATCATATGATCCTCCTGTCAGACATGTGTTTTACAAACAGAAAATGAGTAATCAGACTTTTTATTTTGTTTAGTTTTTATATGTTTTAGATGAACCAATACCATTAAAACCAGTCAGTACCAAAAGTAGCACAACCACTCCTACTACTTCAACCAGAGGTGCTACTCCATTATCTGTGACCACCTATACTGTTAGGGATGATGATGGTGATGATGGTGGTGATGATACAGAATCGAAGGGTCCAGGAGGGCCCACATTAAATACAGATGTATCAGTAGATGAATCAAAGGGGAATTCCTCGGTGGATGAAGTGACTTATACAAAAACAACTACAACCTTAGACACAGATAGTCAGTCGCTGAAAGAACCGACAGAAATATCTACCGTTGCCTCAACATATGACAAGACCCAAACATTATCAGATAAAACATCAGTAGATAAAAAAGCACTACCTGTAAACTCTCTGGGGTTAGGACAAGATTTATCCACAAATGATATAACATCAGAAACTTTGACATCTGAATTAAAGACAAATTTGCATACAGCCACCATGATGAGTCATTCAAACACAAAGTCGTTAACAGAAACAGTCATTACAACAACAAATCAACCCGAACAGGAAGATAAGATAACAACTATGACAGAGACAGATAAAACAACTATATCAAGGAATTGGAGCAGTTCTTCAAGTGTTGATATGACCAGAACTAGCATATCAACAGAAACTACCCCCGAGTCAGTAACTATAACTGAAGCAGGTGTTAAAACAACCAAACAACACGAACAGGAAGATAAGACGTCAACTGAAACAAAGACAGATAAAACAACTGTGTTAAGGAATGGGAGCAGTTCTCCAAGTGTTGATAAGACCAGAACCAGCATATCAAAAGAAACAACCCCAGAGTCAGTAACATTAACTGAAGCAGCCGGAAAAACAACAAATCGTTCTGAACAGGAACATATGTCAACTAACATAAATACAGACAGAACATTTACATCAAGGAATGGGAGCAGTTCTTCAAGTGTTGATATCACCAGAACCGGAATATCAACAGAAACTACCCCCGAGTCAGTAACTATAACCGAACCAGGTGTTAAAACAACAAAACAATCCGAACAGGAAGATAAGACGTCAACTGAAACAAAGACATATAAAACAACTATATCAAGGAATGGGAGCAGTTCTCCAAGTGTTGATATGACCAGAACCAGCATATCAAAAGAAACAACCCCAGAGCCAGTAACTTTAACTGAAGCAGGTGACAAAGCTTTTTCTGTAGGTATATCCGAGTTGACAACAGAACCATCTGTGAAGGTTTCGATGACAACTCTTAGTGCAAAAAGTTCTTATGAAACATCAACAACATCACAGCCGCTCCAAACAACTACAAATTCAGGTAAGATAATTTGTTCATTTATTATCATTGGGTTTTATTTTTTTTTTGGGGGGGGGGTCTTTTAAGGATTGATGTTGATATACTGAAAGTTTTTATTGAACAATAGTGAGAAGCTCTTAAACATCAAGCTTATGTATGCATTACTCATACAAGTGTATCTAACATTTTGGGGGTTTATACCAAAAGGTATTGTCTTTTTGTTTATTTTTTTCATTAGTTGTATAATAAAACTGGTGCCAAATCACTGAATATAAAATTTAAAATGGTTTCAAATAAATGAAAAGATTTGTTCAAAGTGAAATGATAATAGGTTAGTCATATATATGCAATATAAGCATTTGTGAGAGATTCACAATATCTCTTCTTTATCATAAGGTTCAATGTAATTCTAATGTTCTTATGTTTTCTATTTTCTAGTCATCTTTAACTATAACATTCATCAGTTTAAACAATTCTACATAAAACTTAATGATTTCTTTTTCTTATATATTTCTATATTATCTAAATAAAAGTATTTTTCATATTTACAATTCTTTTTAGACACTAAGGGAGTCTCATGAATCTCAAACACCACCTCTTCTATAAATCAATTATTATCATTCAAGGCCTAACTTTTACCTAATTGTACACTGTCTTTTTAATAGTAACATTGTTCTTTAGCTTTCACCTCTATGACATGGGGAACAGGAAATCAGCTTCAACAACTGTCAACACAAACACCAGGAGAGCCAATACGTAAAGCCACCACCACTACAAATCATTTTACCACTGAAGATGGTACTCTGACTAGGAATTTTGAAATTAAAAATACATCTGAATCTTTTAACATGGAGGGAAACATACCTGTCATTAACGTGACACATAGTAGTGACCTAAAGATTAATTCTGTTAGTAGTAGTAGTGAGAGTGAACTATCTCCTTCTAATCTCTCTTCTAATGTTTTAACTACCAGTTCATTTACTGTACTTGAAAACAAGTTGTCTTCTGTCAATGCAGAGTATAGCAGAGACCTAATAGTTAACAATACTCAAATACACATCCCTTTTAATCGCATATCTGACAATTTGAATCCAAGTGTATCACCAAAAACAGATGTAAAGAAAGAAAGCACCGCTTCATCGGTCACTGTTGGAGACAGTTTAAAAACAGGGACATCATCTGAAAGAACCTTTTTTATCACAACAATTGAAAAAGAAAAGGATAAATCTTCTATTGTTGATTTGTCTTCTGGTGTGTCGATGGAGACTCCATTATATAATAGTATTTCAAATGAGTCATCAGTAACCACAGCCCATGTTGATGCAGATATTGACACCTCTAATGCTGTTTCAACGGATAATGTAATGTCAGATAAGTTATCTTCGACAAAGAATATGAATTCTCATGATAAAAAGAAAAACAGCAGTTTTACTACAACTTTCGATACAACAAGGAACACAACTGCTTTAAATTCTAGCGGTACAACTACCACAGGAGTAAGATTTTCTGGTGATAACAATGGTACAGACACCATGATAACTGGTGATAACAATGGTACAGTCAACATGATAACTGGTGATAACAATGGTACAGACAACATGATAACTGGTGATAACAATGGTACAGTCAACATGATAACTGGTGATAACAATGGTACAGACAACATGATAACTAGTGCTAACAATGGTACAGTCAACATGATAACTGGTGATAACAATGGTACAGACAACATGATGACTAGTGATAACAATGGTACAGTCAACATGATAACTGGTGATAACAATGGTACAGACAACATGATGACTAGTGATAAGGAAGGTACATATGATATTGAATCAGTTGAAAGCTCCACTTCTAATGCTAATACAGTTGTCCCTATTCACACTCTATCTTCTAGTTTGGATACAAAGGTAAATTATCCTACACTAGATTCTGTGACAGAAGCGTCTTCAACATCTGAACGAGTGTTAACTTCAATTGTAACAACCAGAGAAGAAGCTCAATGGGAGACGTCAACAACTACTAATTTTGGTCCTGCTACGGATAAGCCTCCCAAACCATTCACTCAATCTCAACGTTTAAGTAGTCAGTCACCTGTTTTTGTTACTTCTGGTATTGATAGTTCATCTGCTATTGCCAAATCATCACCAGAACACATCACAAAAACCTCTACTAAATCTGTAAACTTGATTACTACAGAAAACACTAGTGAGATGCTGAATAAATCGACTTATCAATACAATTTAGGATCACAGGAATTGAGTACAGGTACTGAAAACAATCCAAACAAAGGATCAATTCAAAGTTCTTCAGTAACAGAGGAACTTAGTACAGTTACTGAATACAATAAAAGCAAAGGGTCAACTGAAGGTATTTCAGTATCGGAGACACTGAGTACAGTTACTGAGATAAGTCTAAGGAAAGGGGCATCTAAAGGTTTATCAGTAGCAGAGAAACTGAGTACAGTTACTGAAGTAAATCCAAGTAAAGAATCATCTCAAGGATCGTCAGTAACAGAAGAACTTAGTACAGCTACTGCATACAGTAAAAGCAAAGGGTCAACTGAAGGTTTATCAGTATCGGAGAAACTGAGTGCAGTTACTGAGATTAGTCCAAGGAAAGGGTCATCTAAAGGTTCGTCAGTAATAGAGGAACTTAGTACAGCTACTGAATACAATCAAAGCAAAGGGTCAACTGAAGGTTTATTAGTAGCAGAGGAACTGAGTACAGATGCTGATGTCAAAACAAGGAAAGGGCCATCTCAAGAAGTATCAATAACAGAGGGGCAGAGTACAGTTACTGAATACAATCAAAGCAAAGGGTCAACTGAAGGTTTATTAGTAGCAGAGGAACTGAGTACAGATGCTGAGGTCAATACAAGAAAAGGGCCATCTCAAGAAGTATCAGTAACAGAGGGGCAGAGTACAGTTACTGAATACAATCAAAGCAAATGGTCAACTAAAGGATTTTCAGTATTGGCGAAACTGAGTACAGTTACTGAGTTTAGTCCAAGGAAAGGGTCATCTAAAGGTTTATCAGTTGCAGAAGGACTGAGTACAGATGCTGAAGTCAATCCAAGGAAAGAGCCATCTCAAGAAGTATCAGAAACAGAGGATCAAAGTACAGTTACTGAAGTCAATTCAAAGAAAGAGTCATCTGAAGGTTCATTAGGTACAATGGAACTAAATACAGCTACTGGAGTCATGTCAAGAGAAAGTTCAAATCCTGACTTTACAGTGTCAGATGAAAGTACAGTGTCACATCATAAAGCTATTGAAATGACATCTCCAACTTTATCATCAACTGTCAAAATTGATAGATCAAGTATCATATTAAATGAGTCACCATCTCAAGCTTATATTGAAAACATAACTACTGAAGACACAGCATATGATTCAACAACCCCATCTTCTTCAACTGTATGGGTAGATACTGATGATATTGTAAGCAAAACTGTACCAGATCAAATGTCAAACATATTGACATCTCCATCTCCAATTTCTTTACCTTCTGATGATATAACTGATGACATATCAAAATATGTGTCATCAAGTACTTTTGTGGTCAACGATATAACACCTGAAATGACAACTCAAAGTTTTATACAACAAAACAGTGAAACCACGGGTACCTCTACTGCATCAAGTTCTTCAACAACCCACACAAAAACTTCTTACAAATCTGAGAAGAATGAAATGTCAACTGGTCATTCAACACAAGTTGGTTCCCTTCAAAATACTACTAGCATTGCAAAAAAACTACCAATAACAACTGTTCCCCCGACTATTGAAGAAACTTCACAATTACATGGTACAACCACTTACAGTATTATAACTGGAAATAAAGGTATAGTACTGCAGATTGTCCTACCTTTCATATACCTTACCACTAGTGATAACTAACAGTATAGCGGATATTACTACCCTAAATACCTGAGTAGAGTAGAGATGAGTTACAGTACACTGATTCAGCACTTTCTATCTCTCATATACCGTACCAGTAGATTTAACTTACAATACAGCAGGTCTTGCTATACTAAATGTACATTAGCAGTAGATATGATATAATATAATATCAGATTGAATCTTTCCCTAACTCTACCTTAGCAGTAGACATAACTTACAGCTATGTAGATCCTCTTTCCCTACATATACCTAACCAGTAGAGATGAGTCACAGTATAGCAGATCTTCCTTCCCTACATATACCTAACCAGTAGAGATGAGTCACAGTATAGCAGATCTTCCTTCCCTACATATACCTAACCAGTAGAGATGAGTCACAGTATAGCAGATCTTCCTTCCCTACATATACCTAACCAGTAGAGATGAGTCACAGTATAGCAGATCTTCCTTCCCTACATATACCTAACCAGTAGAGATGAGTCACAGTATAGCAGATCTTCCTTCCCTACATATACACAACCAGTAGAGATGAGTCACAGTATAGCAGATCTTCCTTCCCTACATATACACAACCAGTAGAGATGAGTCACAGTATAGCAGATCTTCCTTCCCTACATATACACAACCAGTAGAGATGAGTCACAGTATAGCAGATCTTCCTTCCCTACATATACACAACCAGTAGAGATGAGTCACAGTATAGCAGATCTTCCTTCCCTACATATACCTAACCAGTAGAGATGAGTCACAGTATAGCAGATCTTCCTTCCCTACATATACACAACCAGTAGAGATGAGTCACAGTATAGCAGATCTTCCTTCCCTACATATACACAACCAGTAGAGATGAGTCACAGTATAGCAGATCTTCCTTCCCTACATATACACAACCAGTAGAGATGAGTCACAGTATAGCAGATCTTCCTTCCCTACATATACCTAACCAGTAGAGATGAGTCACAGTATAGCAGATCTTCCTTCCCTACATATACACAACCAGTAGAGATGAGTCACAGTATAGCAGATCTTCCTTCCCTACATATACCTAACCAGTAGAGATGAGTCACAGTATAGCAGATCTTCCTTCCCTACATATACCTAACCAGTAGAGATGAGTCACAGTATAGCAGATCTTCCTTCCCTACATATACACAACCAGTAGAGATGAGTCACAGTATAGCAGATCTTCCTTCCCTACATATACCTAACCAGTAGAGATGAGTCACAGTATAGCAGATCTTCCTTCCCTACATATACACAACCAGTAGAGATGAGTCACAGTATAGCAGATCTTCCTTCCCTACATATACACAACCAGTAGAGATGAGTCACAGTATAGCAGATCTTCCTTCCCTACATATACCTAACCAGTAGAGATGAGTCACAGTATAGCAGATCTTCCTTCCCTACATATACACAACCAGTAGAGATGAGTCACAGTATAGCAGATCTTCCTTCCCTACATATACACAACCAGTAGAGATGAGTCACAGTATAGCAGATCTTCCTTCCCTACATATACCTAACCAGTAGAGATGAGTCACAGTATAGCAGATCTTCCTTCCCTACATATACCTAACCAGTAGAGATGAGTCACAGTATAGCAGATCTTCCTTCCCTACATATACACAACCAGTAGAGATGAGTCACAGTATAGCAGATCTTCCTTCCCTACATATACCTAACCAGTAGAGATGAGTCACAGTAAAGCAGATCTTCCTTCCCTACATATACACAACCAGTAGAGATGAGTCACAGTATAGCAGATCTTCCTTCCCTACATATACCTAACCAGTAGAGATGAGTCACAGTATAGCAGATCTTCCTTCCCTACATATACACAACCAGTAGAGATGAGTCACAGTATAGCAGATCTTCCTTCCCTACATATACCTAACCAGTAGAGATGAGTCACAGTATAGCAGATCTTCCTTCCCTACATATACCTAACCAGTAGAGATGAGTCACAGTATAGCAGATCTTCCTTCCCTACATATACACAACCAGTAGAGATGAGTCACAGTATAGCAGATCTTCCTTCCCTACATATACCTAACCAGTAGAGATGAGTCACAGTAAAGCAGATCTTCCTTCCCTACATATACACAACCAGTAGAGATGAGTCACAGTATAGCAGATCTTCCTTCCCTACATATACCTAACCAGTAGAGATGAGTCACAGTATAGCAGATCTTCCTTCCCTACATATACACAACCAGTAGAGATGAGTCACAGTATAGCAGATCTTCCTTCCCTACATATACCTAACCAGTAGAGATGAGTCACAGTATAGCAGATCTTCCTTCCCTACATATACACAACCAGTAGAGATGAGTCACAGTATAGCAGATCTTCCTTCCCTACATATACACAACCAGTAGAGATGAGTCACAGTATAGCAGATCTTCCTTCCCTACATATACCTAACCAGTAGAGATGAGTCACAGTATAGCAGATCTTCCTTCCCTACATATACACAACCAGTAGAGATGAGTCACAGTATAGCAGATCTTCCTTCCCTACATATACACAACCAGTAGAGATGAGTCACAGTATAGCAGATCTTCCTTCCCTACATATACCTAACCAGTAGAGATGAGTCACAGTATAGCAGATCTTCCTTCCCTACATATACCTAACCAGTAGAGATGAGTCACAGTATAGCAGATCTTCCTTCCCTACATATACCTAACCAGTAGAGATGAGTCACAGTATAGCAGATCTTCCTTCCCTACATATACACAACCAGTAGAGATGAGTCACAGTATAGCAGATCTTCCTTCCCTACATATACCTAACCAGTAGAGATGAGTCACAGTATAGCAGATCTTCCTTCCCTACATATACACAACCAGTAGAGATGAGTCACAGTATAGCAGATCTTCCTTCCCTACATATACACAACCAGTAGAGATGAGTCACAGTATAGCAGATCTTCCTTCCCTACATATACACAACCAGTAGAGATGAGTCACAGTATAGCAGATCTTCCTTCCCTACATATACACAACCAGTAGAGATGAGTCACAGTATAGCAGATCTTCCTTCCCTACATATACACAACCAGTAGAGATGAGTCACAGTATAGCAGATCTTCCTTCCCTACATATACCTAACCAGTAGAGATGAGTCACAGTATAGCAGATCTTCCTTCCCTACATATACCTAACCAGTAGAGATGAGACACAGTATAGCAGATCTTCCTTCCCTACATATACACAACCAGTAGAGATGAGTCACAGTATAGCAGATCTTCCTTCCCTACATATACCTAACCAGTAGAGATGAGTCACAGTATAGCAGATCTTCCTTCCCTACATATACCTAACCAGTAGAGATGAGTCACAGTATAGCAGATCTTCCTTCCCTACATATACCTAACCAGTAGAGATGAGTCACAGTATAGCAGATCTTCCTTCCCTACATATACACAACCAGTAGAGATGAGTCACAGTATAGCAGATCTTCCTTCCCTACATATACACAACCAGTAGAGATGAGTCACAGTATAGCAGATCTTCCTTCCCTACATATACACAACCAGTAGAGATGAGTCACAGTATAGCAGATCTTCCTTCCCTACATATACCTAACCAGTAGAGATGAGTCACAGTATAGCAGATCTTCCTTCCCTACATAAACACAACCAGTAGAGATGAGTCACAGTATAGCAGATCTTCCTTCCCTACATATACACAACCAGTAGAGATGAGTCACAGTATAGCAGATCTTCCTTCCCTACATATACCTAACCAGTAGAGATGAGTCACAGTATAGCAGATCTTCCTTCCCTACATATACACAACCAGTAGAGATGAGTCACAGTATAGCAGATCTTCCTTCCCTACATATACCTAACCAGTAGAGATGAGTCACAGTATAGCAGATCTTCCTTCCCTACATATACACAACCAGTAGAGATGAGTCACAGTATAGCAGATCTTCCTTCCCTACATATACACAACCAGTAGAGATGAGTCACAGTATAGCAGATCTTCCTTCCCTACATATACACAACCAGTAGAGATGAGTCACAGTATAGCAGATCTTCCTTCCCTACATATACACAACCAGTAGAGATGAGTCACAGTATAGCAGATCTTCCTTCCCTACATATACCTAACCAGTAGAGATGAGTCACAGTAAAGCAGATCTTCCTTCCCTACATATACACAACCAGTAGAGATGAGTCACAGTATAGCAGATCTTCCTTCCCTACATATACACAACCAGTAGAGATGAGTTTTAGGATAGCATATCTTCCTTCCTTCCCTACATATATATATGCAGTCGACATGAGTCACAGTATAACAGATCTTCCTTCCCTACATATATATTATGCAGTCGACATGACTCACAGTATAACAGGTCTTCCTAATTTGATATACTTTATGAGGTGTAGACATTAGTTTAGAAGATCTTCTACCTTAGTAGGACACAAGAGTCGCAGTATAGCAGATATACCTACTTTGATATATCTTTCCAGGTGTAGACATTACACTAAGTTTAGATGATTTTTTACTCTTCCTTTCTCGTAGTAATAAACCAGAGCCTCAGTATAGCAGATCTCCCTACCTTGATATACCTTAGCAGGTGTAGACATTAATCTAGAAGATATTTCACCTTACTAATACCTTAGTAATAAACCTGAGTCACAGTATAGCAGATCTCCCTATTAAAGTATACCTTACCAGTAGAGATGAGTTACGGCATAGCTGATCGCCCTTCCCTGAATATACTTTAGCAGCATATTTTTTTCACAGTATAGAAGACCTTCTAATTTATACCTTAGCAGTAGAGATGAGTCACAAAAAAGGAGATCTTCCTTCCCTACATATATCTAACCAGTAGACATGAGTAACAGTATATATATATATAGCAGATATTGTTACTCTTCTAGTTATACTGCAATTGCTAATGCTTTTCTATACTATTAACACTTGTCCAGTTGCCTATCTTAAACACATATGTAATTAATTCATTATTTCTAAAACTCAACTAAATTATTGTTTTAACTTAAATCTTTACCTCCACTTAACTCACCAAACCATTTTCTTGTTTATTTCCAAACAAAACCATTGACACCAAACATTAATCTTAAACCTAACAATATGGTTCCAAATATCCCGTCATTCACATATAGACTTTAATGTCATTATTTGTATGAAGCAAAACCAATAAAATTATGTACTAGATAGTGAATGTTGTCCCATTCTGCATGCGAGTGGTGTCTGAACTCACAACTGTTCAATATAGATAGTGAGCATTTTATTCAAACGTACTTACTTTGGTATGACATATTCATATGTTTTCCAAAATAAAAGAAATAATTTTTCATATAAATATTATTTTTAAAGAATAAAAGTCGCACATAAGTCGAAAGTAATTTCAAGGAAAGAATTAGTTTACTACTTAAAGTGAATTTGACAAGCATAGTTAAAGGGATTAAATATGAATTGTTTCGATAGGGCGATCACTTAATTCATATAGTATTATTTTGTAGGTTTATTTTTCAATGTAACAATCACAGAAAGAAAACTTAATGTCATTAAGCTACAAGTTATAGTTTCTTCAACAAGGGGAGAAAATTTTACAATATTGAAATGGCTATATAAAACAGAAGAAAATTCAACAAGAACAGAAACAAAACCTTTGAGAAGAGGTCATAATATAGATGAATCCATCAAAGTCAAAGGGTTAGAGATAGGATTCTGTTACAATTTCCAAATTGATGTTGAAACACAAAATGGTAGATGGATTGGTCCAATTGACCAAAGGGCTTGTACAAGTAAGTGTGTTTTTTTTTTGTTAATCTCTTGCATGAAACAAATGGTAGGTGAGGGTTACCTTTTGTTACTATACTGAGTGCCAATGAAAACACAACACTTTTGTTTTTCAAAAAAATCTTATAACTTTTATTTTTATTTATATTTGAACTTTGAATAGTTGGTTGAAAATTACTTTGAAGGCAATTGTCGACACATTTACGATTGATGTTTTTGGCATGATCCAATGAAGCCTTTCACAGCATACAACTACGAGAAGACTGAAGTTGTAGCCCCTACAATAACCCAAATAATCCACAAATTCAACCTAAACGGATCATTTAATGATAAGCTACATCCCGGGGTACTAAAAGCAAGAAACGCTCAGCAAGACCGATACATTTGGTCTTTAACATATCCGATATCGACTCTGATGGCTATCCAAAGGTCACGAGAGTTCAATGGTGGTCACGGTAGAACCTTTTGATCAATTTCAAATATTTTGGCTACGAGTATCAGTGAAGAGACATGTATTGTCGGAATGCGTATCTGGTGCAAGAAAATTGGTACCTTTAATTGTATTAGTGACATCTAAACGGGCGTTTGACAGCTTACACCGGGAAAGTCTTTGGGAAATTGTGAGAAACTATGGTATACCAAGTAAGATAGTGCAACTCATCAAGCAGTTCTATACAAATTTCTCATGTACCATCAACTCTGAAGCTGACTCTACTTTCCTCGTAAAATCTGGAGTAAGACAGGGATGTATTATGTCATCTGTGCTGTTTATAATTGTTATTGACTGGGTAATGAGAACAACCCTAGCAGAAAGAAACACCGGACTGAGATGGACACTTTGTACTACGCTTGAGGACACAGACTTTGCTGATGATTTAGCTCTTTTATCCCATACCGAAGACCATATGCAGGAGAAGACCAAAAAGCTAGAAGAAACAGCTAAAATGATTGGACTTAAGATCAATGCCAAAAAGACAAAGCTAATGTACCTCAATACAGAGAAACATCCTGCCATATTTGTAGAAGGGAAACAGCTTGAAACAGTAGAGTCATTTAATTCCCTAGGCAGTTGTATAACAACAGAAGGTGGTGCTGAGAGAGACATAAAGATCAGAATAGGAAAAGCTAGATCTGCATTCATTAGATTAGGCAACATCTGGAAAACAACCGCCTTTTCAAAGAAGACCAAGCTCAGACTATATAACAGCTGTGTACTCTCAGTACTCCTATATGGCTCAGAGTGCTGGAGAATGACTGACAAAGACATCAACAGACTCTCCAGCTACCATAACACATGTCTACGAAAGATAATGAAAATATTCTGGCCAGACAAAATCTCCAACAAAGACCTTCATGAGATGACGAATACCAAAGACATGGAGACTTTGCTCATACAAAAAAGATGAAGGTGGCTTGGTCATGTTATACGCAAACCATATGATGACATGACCAAGGTAGCCCTTAGATGGACACCAGAGGGGAAGAGAAAGAGAGGCCGACCTAAAACAACATGGAGACGCACTGTAGAAAATGAGCTAAAGGAAAGAGGATATACCTGGGGTACAGTTGAAAGAACAGCAAACAACAGAGAAGAGTGGAGGAAACTTGTCCTTGCCCTATGTGCCACTAGGCATAGCAAGGACTAAGTAAGTAAGTAAGTAAACGGCCGTGTGGAGTGAACATCGAATTGTGCAGACCAAAAATCATTCATTATGTGCCAAAAACCGTCAGTGGTGGTTACATAGACATTTACCAGAAGTCATGCTTTTCGACGGATTTTGGTCCGATCGAGCAAATTTTGCAGCAGATTTGACATTGTTTAGGCGACGAAAACCAGCACCAATATCATAAAGTCAGCATGAGTTCGCTTTGCGGGACAAGTGGAATAACATTCCTCAGGATCACATTAAACGTCAGGATGACCAATTCTACAGCGCTGTCGAGATTGCGCTGCACCACGGGTTTGGTTAGAACTGTGAGTTGATGATTCGCCATTGGTTGTTTCGTTTACCTATTGCGCCAGAAAGATTATAATGAAACATTTTTTTGTTTGATATCGACCTATTGTTAAAATTGTTAATTTTCAAGAAGAATTAATTTTTAAAGATTATCATTTCTAATATAAATTTTATTTTTGAAAAACCAATTGTTGTGTTGTCAATGGCACTCGATATATTAACACCATTAGTTCGATGCCATTTCTGGTAGACCTTTCGTCCCATGCAGATGATTTCTCCAGCTCAGTAATCAGAATGTAGGTGTTGACGTGAATATCAATTATATGTTTTGTTCCATAAATTTACTGTTGACATTGAAAAGGCCTTTAGATTTATCATTTGAAGTTTTTACATTGTCAATTCGGGACATTTTATAGCTGACTATACGGTTTGGCTTTGCTCATTGTTGAAGGCCGTATGGTAATCTATAGATGTTAATTTATGTGTCATTTGGTCTCCTGTGCAATCATACCACATCTTTTTTTTATTATTAATAATTCGAAATACTGTGGATTTTTATATCCCAGGCATAAATTACCTAAGCTGTATTTGGCACATTTTTTAGATATTTTTGTAATCAATGCTCTTCAACTTTGTACTTGTTTAGCTTTCTAATTATTTTGATATGAGCGTCACTGATTAGTCCTATGTAGCCATGAAACACGTGTCTGGTGTATTATAAGCCTGGTACCTTCAATAACTATTTTTGCATCATTTACCATGTATCATCATTGTGTTCTTGTTAATTAATACATTATGGCTTGTCAAAAAAAACTTTATATCTTCTAGGCAAAAATCACCCAATGGCCCAATTTGGATTTTCTGAATGTTTATCATGATAATTTCCTGTTCTGGTTTACGCGGTTCAGCAACTTTTTCCAAGAGTTCAGATTCTTGCGCTTATTAGGAACTCTGTTCTTTAATATATATGTTTAGTATTGCATACATATGTTTTTTTAATTTGCCATGTTAATGTTTATATACACATACTAATGATTATGCATGTTGTATTAGTAAAACAAATTACAATACACTGAATGAACTAAGTTACTAATTTTTTCGGTTCAATTTTGAATATTGGCTTATTGTTTGTTTGCCCACCTCTTCTAGCTATTTTTCTCTCTTTAGAGTATATCTTCACTGGCTCAAGAGCCTTCAGGTGTGAACAAGTGAGACAATAACATATAAAACATCAGACATTTAAATTTACTTAGAATTTGAAACTAGGCAGCGCTATAGTCATTATAGTGGGATCTGCCTAAAAATCTATTTTACTTTTTCACCAATTTGATTAAATTCAAATAACCATGAGGTTGTTAGTTTATTTATCGATTTTTGAGTTTGACTATTCCTCTGGTATTTTTTGGCCCTCTTTTTATATGTTTTACACAGTATTGTAACCGGAATATTTCAGAGCCAAGAGCACCTGGTCTAGGAACACATACTAGGAATACTACGACCACTTCCATAACCCTGTTGATTGAACATCCTGCAGATGGACATTTTGATAGTTTTAGAATTGATTATGGAATCAACGCTAAAAAGTTGTCAATGACAGTGAACAAGGCTGTTGGTGTTAATCAAACAAAGACAGAACTTACAGGACTGGTACCACAGAGTTGTTATAACATTGATGTTTATACCGTTTCCTTCTCAGATATAAGTAATTCTCGTCCTTTAACCAATGTGTGTACTCAGACACCATGTAAGTATTGAATTATATATATCAAATCAGAAAAGGGGAAGAGCCAATATCCAACGAATGTTATGAATAAAGCAGTTTTCCAAAAGTCTTAACAAAAACATAATAGCATGACAGCTTCTAATGTTCTCTTTGAGAATACTATTAAATAGTATCATAAAGTGTATTTCTGTACACACATGACCAATTTATAAATGTCTAATGAGGGGTAAAAATTCCAATTTTGATGGCTTTTTCTGGTTTTGTATTAAAATTGTCTCCAACAACAAGGTTTATTACTTTTGAATTAAAATAAAAATTACCTGTTTAATATGGATTATTAAATGTAATTTTTTTTAAATATTTTATTTCAAATTTTAACAACATAAAGATATTTTTTTTATTAGAAAGGAACTCTTAAAATGCAACATTTTTTAAATTAAAATCAGGAAAACTATGAGACTACAATTGATAGATCTACTAAACTTTTGGTTTTCTTGTTTCAGTGGATCCTAACTCCTACACGGTCATATATGATGAATCATCATTTAGAATCATCTGGGTAAAATTTAGTGATGAATATCATGTAAATGTATCCTGTAACTACGTGTCACGGGTGGTTTCTTTGAACAAGCCTTCATTAACTGTGAATGGAACTGTTCCTGGAGATTGTTATGTGTTGAATGTAAAGAATTGGAATTATTCAGTATCCCGTCAGTACTTTGTTCATGTGAACGAAACTTGTAAGTCATATTGATTTTTCCATTATGATTTTTGTTCTTCTTGATTTATTATTTCAATATTGCTTTATAGTCAATATTTCATCTCAGACCAACCGATACTAAACAATCGGATACTGATGCAACAGCTATTTACAGGTATCAGAAAGAGTGTCATTATTACACTGTTAATATAAAAAAGAAGATGTGGTATGATTAAGGTAACATTAAAATAATCACAATAATAATAGAAAAAAAAGATATCAGACAGTTCAACATATGGAAAACTTTTTTGATCAATCTATATATTTTGTGTTGCTCTCCACATTTAACAGTTTATTTGAATTTCTGACCAAATTGCAATTTGTTTTCTCAAGCAAAACTGTTTAAAAACTTTTATAAACTGCTTAAGAAAAAAGTCCAGTCATGAAAATGCAAGGTGTTAAGATATAAACCATGTGTTATAATAGAGTGTTTTAGCTATAGTAAGCATATGTATCGTTCTTAACCTGCACATTAGTTGGGAAACATCTGAACTGATAATACTGTTCATAGTGAATAAGATTAAATAGTTTTAATACATGGCATTACAGAAGACATTTAAACAGGAAAATGATAGGATAAAAACGTATTTTTAATGATAAATAATTGGTTTTTTTTTATTACACTTGTCATATTGCTCAATATGAGCATGTATTTATCAACCTTTCGTCATGGCTTACTTACAGTACCAGAGTACCCTGTAGTAATCAGTAATGTCACAACAAGAACCAATTTAGACCTGACATGGATAGAGCCCATCAGACGTAATGGTTGGATCCATGGATACACTGTAAATCTGTTTGATAGTAAAGATACTACCATAGAAAATTATACTGTTTCCTGTATACAGCCTGAACCAGAATGCAGCATAAATGACTCTAACTGGGTATTACTTTTTGATAGTTTAAAAATAAAAAAGATTCTCCAGTTTTGGACAAAAACTCACAAATGCTTTGAGCAGTTTCGTGAAACTTTTCATGAATGTTTTATATATATTGGCATAAGCTACCTATGGGATTTTATTCATAAAAAGAGGTGGTTTTCAAGTTTACAAACAATAGCTTTAAAAGTGGTTGGAGCAGTTTTCATGAAACTTTTGTAACTGGTTTATATCTATTTATTAAAAAATCTTCCTTATTTTTTTATTTATTTTGGGTTATGACATTGAGAAGTTATTGAAATCTATTCTTTGAAAATGAGACAAGGAAAATGGGACAAGCGTAGCATGGGTTCCTGGTGCAGCAGTTTATTAAAAAAAAGCTATTTCTTTTCTTTTTATTCCTTAAAAAGTGTTCAATGCAAATATTTTCTTAAATACCACCAAATTAATCAATTTACTTTTTTTTTCAGACGCATCAGAAGAATAAGTGCTCAGATTTTAGTCTGGTCAATAATAGGAATGCCAACATTTCCTACAACAACTCACAGTTCTATTTATTTATCGGAGGATTAAAACCAGGGATGATATATCACTACAGTATAATAGCTGTTAATAAAGCTGGTTCCAACACTACAGACAGAATAACAGTCATTACACAGGAAGATAGTAAGATAATTTTAAATTAAAAAAAAAATAAAGAATACGTTTTTCATAGTTTGCATGCACTGCCAAATAACAATGTTTGTCATTTCAATGAAAGGTAACACAAAAATATAATCTACAAATATTTTGCAAATTCTGATCAGCTGAAACAACCATCACAATACTGACAATAACCACAATGACTGTCACATAGAAACAGATAGAACTAATATCAGAGACAAATAATTGTATTTTATGTCTCTCCTTATATGAATAAATATTCTTCGATGAGACAGTAAACAATAACACTGTAAAAACAATATAAAAAAAAACAAATGGCAGATAATTGCTGAAACTAAGTATGTTGTGTCCTATAAGACTAATTAATATCTTGTTCATTATTTTCATCTTTATCAAAAATTTTTGCTTCTTTTAGAACCAGAGTCTCCAGCGTCATTGGATGTTACAGTACTGAATGTGACCACCATGAGTATAACATGGTCACCACCTAATGTAACCAATGGTGTTATAACAGGATACAATGTTAGTTATTGTAGCAATGGTATTAGTGGATGTAAATATACTGTTTTAGAAGGCATGACTTCTGTAATATTAAGGAGTTTAGAATGTTGGAGAGAGTACCTGGTATGTGTGTCAGCTCTAACATCAGCTGGAGCTGGATCCCAAAAGTGTGGAGTAAAGAACACAAGTGTTTACGGTAAACAAAAACAAAAATTGTTATGTAAATTATCCACTAACAGTGTCATCAAATACAGTTTATAATATAGTAGATTGTCTCAGCCACCTCTGTTCTGACAAATTGGAGATAATTTTATTCGTTTTTGTTAATATTTTTGTTGTATGATCACTGGAAATAAGACATATAAAGATAAAAAATATTAATTTTGAGGGGTAATAAACAATAATTCAAGGAGTAAGGTATATTAATCCAACATCACAGAAGCCATAAGACATGTAAAGGTTAACACATGGTATTCACCAATCAACAAGTGTCCATACATACAATACGTCAAGCTCTAAAACTATCATTTCTGACAAATAGTTATTAAAGTTATTATCTGCCATTAACACCAAATATGAAAAGAAAAAACAACATCTAAGAGGTTTCTAACTATTATTGAACCAGTCTTTTCTTCATTTTTTCCTGATTTTTTGTTTTATTGAGAATATGTTAATATCATTATACTTATATCAGTTTGTAATGGAATACTTTATTGTCCTTGTCATTTCAGAACCTCAGTCAAAGATAAGTAAATCAACTGCTGGCAACACAACCATTAAACTTGAGTTTGAGGTGCCATGTGATAGTGTGGATGCACCAATCAGCTACCAAATAACCTACACATCTTTGAATCATACTTGTACAGGGGGCCAGACAAATGTTACCAGTTGGTGGGAATGTTTTCCATTGCATCCATGTGAGATAACAGGACTGTATCCCTACTGGGATTATTTTATCAAAGTACAGGAAACAGTAGAAAACAATTTTGGTGTTTGGAGCAATGAGCTCAAAATCACTACACTTCATTCTGGTAAGTTTTGTTTTTCTGAACTGAATTACATTTTTTTCCAAATCAATGTCCTTCTATACTGGTAAAATCATCTCTTTAGCAATTGGTTATTGCCAGTCATATTCCTGACCGTATACACAGTGATGTTTCGAATTGAAGCAGTTGGTAGAATCAGGTTTTATACTTTATAGCCTAACATTGAAGTAGATTGAGATTTAAAACTCAAAATGGTCAATTGGACATTACAATAAAATCGTTTTATCCTGTTCCTTTACACAAACAAATCAAAGTGTTGGCCATTTGATGTTGTAGAATTTTTAATCAATAACTTTTGTTATACTACTAGTATATCTTCATTTAACAGTTCTAATTTTGAAAATTTCTGTTTTTTTAGTTCCTGAAGAAGTTCGAAATGTAAGAGCAGAGAATATAAAATCTGACAGTTTGACAGTGTGCTGGGAAAAGCCATGTTTTCTCAACAGTGATGCAGTATTTTACAATGTGACATTAGATGAAGATACTCCATATATTATGATATCTAGATCTGGAGCAATACCAGGAACAGAATGTACAAACATCACTAATTTGTTACCATATACAAATTACACAATATCTGTCACAGCAAGTAACCAGTACGGGAAAGCTGACCCTGAAATTATTGTGAAACAAACTGATATAGCAGGTAAATACATGTAGAAAAATTACAATTTTGTTTTAAGGGCATACGATACAGTTTTGATCCCGTATTTACAGTTTGATGAAAATTTCCATATAGGCTATTTTTTGCCTGATTAAATCAAATATTTAATAAAAAATATACCTTCATGTGCTACTTTTTGAGTTAAATGAGGTCGAAATTTTGTATATTTGCTTTAAATTCGGATTTATGGTCATATTTTTTCTTTCGAAAGATACACACAAAGATTGTTTTTTGGTTAAATAATTTGTAATTTCTATATTTTATAAATATCCTAAAAATTTATGGATTTTTCATTCAGAAATAACTCATATTTATCAAATGGTCATGAATCGAGAAAAAAACATAATTTTTTGCTGTATATTTATCAAAATTAAAAAAATTGCACTATTTACAGTTTTATAAAATTTGGTCCACACAATCTCCCTGCAAAATGAAACAAAATGTCGTTTAAAAAAAATGGGGGTCCATGAACTCATTTTCACATTAAATCAGTTTGAATGATAAAAATAAGTCGAAAAATGCATTTTTACCGATATGTCATAGTTTGACGTAGCGAAAATACCATTTTACGTTAGCAACGTCATTCAGATTACCTCCCCTGTAACTGTATAGTATGCCCTTAATACTGACTTTGTCAGCAAAAATATAAAAAAGTTATATAACTTTTTTATGGTAATTTGTCTTAACAGCAAACTGCTTTGGTTGAGAATATGAAATTAAAATTAAATAGTAATTAAAACCAGAGACATATAATATATGTCTCTGTTAAAACTAACTTTATGCATAAAAAAACGTGATATTTGTTCTCTTCTATAAATGAAATTGTGTGCATTTTACAGCGGATTCCATTGAGTTTGTAGCCAAAAGGTAATATCTTTGGTTAGCTTGCTTGTTAGCTGAACCGTGAAGTCATTGTTAGGTTAGGTAAACTACCCTACTTTAAGAATAGACTAGTCCTACAGAAAAAAATCAATCTTTCTGTTGGACTATGCTACTTCGAAAGGAGGATAGTTTACCTAACCTAACAATGAATTCACGGTTCAGCAAACAAGCAAGCTAACCAAAGAATTACCTTTGGCTACAAACTCAATTGAATCTGCTGTAATGATAAATTGACACTATTGACATGAACATGTGAGGTTGCTGCTCTGTTACATGAAGTCATTGCCTAAAATTTTTCAGTATCAGGTCCTGTCCTGATATGGAAAGATTAAAGGAAAAAATTACAAATTGCCAATAATTTATAATTGCACATATATATACATATAGATATACAACTTTCTGACAGTTTTCAACTAGCTTTATTTGTGATGTTTTGTTTTTCCATTTATATTGGTTATATGCCCCTGCCACTTAATGCCATGGAAATATTCTTAATTTAAAGTTTTGTTTAAATACTACATTTGTAGTTCTCCTTTTATTTTTTTATTTTTAGAACTAAGAACTAATATAAAAAAGAAGATGTGGTATGATTGCCAATGAGACAACTATCCACAAAAGACCAAAATGACACAAACATTAACAACTATAGGTCACCGTACGGCCTTCAACAATGAGCAAAGCCCATACCACATAGTCAGCTATAAAAGGCCCCGATAAGACAATGTAAAAAAAATCAAACGAGAAAACTAAAGGCCTTATTTATGTAAAAAAAATAAGTTTTTTATAGATTTGAATATTTATTTATAATTTTATGAATATTTCAGTGCCAAATCAACCCAGATTTAGTGACATTGAAGAACATGCCACAATGATGAAAGTAGAATGGGAGCCACCATATCCCTACACTGGTCCTACAAGCTACACAGTCACAGTCAGGGATATAGAAAATAGTGAAACCAAAGACTGCAAAACATCAGGTAAATGTAGACATATTTATAAATTTCTCATTCTATTGAAATAGCAATAATTTCTTGATGAATTTTTGGTATTTCTTCATTGTAAAGATTCAGTATACAACAAAATGCTAGTTTTTGTCAATCACAAAAAAAACATTTGAATGCATCTGTTAGCTGATATTTTTTTAGTATAATTCAGTGTATGATGATACAAGATATTCTGTATATTTCAGTTTATAATCAGACCAGATGTTCTGTAGATTTTAGTGTATAACTAGACAAAACCTTCTGTATATTTAAGGAATGACTGTTATATTTTTTTCTGTCTATGAAGAAATAACATAAAAAATTTGGTACACACTGTTAAATAACCCGCTACGCGCGTACATTTTTCATGTTATTTCGAATAGACAGAAAAAATATTACAGTCATTTCTTATATTTCTAAATTCCAATTTAAACCATAGAAAACCATGAAAAAACGTTGACCATGTGACTGTCACATGACTAAATTATGTCTATGGGCTGATAACAAAATAATGTCAGCTTATCAGAAGACATGTTACATCCAAAATTAAATTATTTCAGTGTATAACAAGACAAGATGTTCTGTGTATGGTTTAGAAGAGTACTGGCGATATGAAGTAACTATAACAGCCCATACAGAAAGAGGATATACACAATATAAACATCCACATATTATTCAGACTAAACAGTCAGGTACAATCATACTTATTTTGCTGAATGTTAGTTGCATTGTATACAAGTAGATCTCTTGTCATGTTTTTACAAAATATTTTTCATTTAGAATTAAGTGCAATTCAGCATACTCATTATCAATTTAAGCTGTAGATTTTTTTGTGAAATGCAGGCTAAGAGAATACAATATTGGAAAGAAACTGTTGCATTTCAATCTTTTTTGAATATACAAATTAACATAATTAAAGAAAATAAGTATACAAATATCATAAAGGGAAGTAACTACCGGTATTTGATAGATGTATGAAATTTGAAAATGAGGCTTTACATAGTTAAACTAAAAAATCAGTTGTTGTAACAAAAATAAATTAGAGAGGATTGGATATGGGAGGTATTCTTGGTAATTAATTGGTATCCTACGAAATGATTACAGCGCCAGGTCCAGTTACTCACCTGAGAGTAAATCATGAAAAAGATCCTGAAAAACCTCGCCTGGTCTTCATAACCTTCAGCCCTCCAGTATACAGGCAGAGAAACGGTGTAATAAAGGCTTACTATGTCAAATGTCATGACACAAGAACATACAGAGATATACAAGTGGTAAGTTCAATATATCTATTATTTTAGGTGTGAACATACAGAGATATAAATCATTTACAGCTGTTATACTAATGGCTAGTTAGTTTTAAGGTTTGATTTGCGTGCTTGCTTTGTTTGTATTAATGTTTTCTCAAGCATTGTAATTAAGATAGACATCTGTAAGCAAATATAAAAACTTGTATTTTATATTTAAATTTGATTGGACATTATCAAACAATAAAATTTCCCTATAAAAGGGTTAACTCCACCTACTGATATTGTTTGCAGATGTCAATCTTAATTATTACAATGCTTGAGCAAATTTTAATACAAAATAAGCAAGCAAGCAAACCAAAACTTAAACTTGCTAGGATTAGAATAACAGCTGTAAGGAGAAGAAGATGTACTTAAAAAGTCAACATGAAAGAAATATTCAATTTTGGCATAAACGATTTAGCGTCTTCAATAACTAATTTTCTATTTTAGCAAAAAATCATCTCGAAAAATTTAATAGATGGAGAGAAACTTTCAACAATAAAAATGATTCACAAGAGAAGACATATACTCTGGATTTATTTGTTTTTGGTTAAGCACTTTAACATGTACCAACAAAATTCAAGAAAATTGGTATCATATTATTGAATTGAAAGCAGACATTAAAATCACATAAGAGTGATAAGACCTATGACCCTAATTTTTGTGTGATTTTTTGTAAATTATCAAAACCAATAATAGTTAGAATTTGATACAGATTTTTTTTTTTAAATTTGTATAGTTACAAACATGTGCCAATTGTTGTGGAGAAAGGAAAATTGTATATTCTGCTCCATGTTTAGTTCTGTTGATTGTCACATTGAGATGAAGAACAGCAAGACAAGTTTATTTTTGTAAACATTGATTGATGGATTGTTGGTTGCTTCTTTTATAAACCAGTTTCATTCAAAAACTTTAATTAAATTAATCATTAAATGTTTTTTTTAGGTCAAACTGACCAATAATCTGACTGAACTGAAGATGGTCGTACCAGACCAAGTTCTCCTTAATATTAGTGTAGGTATACATTAAGTTATTTATTATATTAGTGTAGGTATACATTAAGTTATTTATTATATTAGTGTAGGTATACATTAAGTTATTTATTATATTAGGGTAGGTATACATTAAGTTATTTATTATATTAGGGTAGGTATACATTAAGTTATTTATTATATTAGGGTAGGTATACATTAAGTTATTTATTATATTAGTGTAGGTATACATTAAGTTATTTATTATATTAGTGTAGGTATACATTAAGTTATTTATTATATTAGGATAGGTATACATTAAGTTATTTATTATATTAGGGTAGGTATACATTAAGTTATTTATTATATTAGTGCAGGTATACATATAGATTCTTACATTGATACCAGTGGATTATCGGATTTATCCAATCGAGATAGTTAAATTATCAATTTTAAAGTCCGAGCCGCCTCGGCGAGGACTTTAAAATTTATAATTTAACTATCGAGATTGGATAAATCCGATAATCCACGAGTAACTATGTAAGAATCTGTTTCTCTAATGATTAAAAGACATTTTCTTTTTTTGTTAACCGAAAATCCCCCTTCGAGTGCCTTTCACATTGCACGAAGTTGTCAATTTCATTAACACCTGTTATCATATTTTGATTCATCCAGACAGCTAAAAAGGTCATGACCCTTAAAATCATCCAATGATCTTTTGAGATCACCATCAACCACACGTTGATTAATTTTTTTTATACAATGGGTTCGGAAAGGGATAATTTTCCATAGAATTAGAGAAATTAAGTTATTTATTATATTAGGGTAGGTATACATTAAGTTATTTATTATATTAGGGTAGGTATACATTAAGTTATTTATTATATTAGTGTAGGTATACATTAAGTTATTTATTATATTAGTGTAGGTATACATTAAGTTATTTATTATATTAGGGTAGGTATACATTAAGTTATTTATTATATTAGTGTAGGTATACATTAAGTTATTTATTATATTAGGGTATAGTGTAGGTATACATTAAGTTATTTATTATATTAGGGTAGGTATACATTAAGTTATTTATTATATTAGTGTAGGTATACATTAAGTTATTTATTATATTAGTGTAGGTATACATTAAGTTATTTATTATATTAGGGTAGGTATACATTAAGTTATTTATTATATTAGGGTAGGTATACATTAAGTTATTTATTATGTTAGTGTAGGTATACATTAAGTTATTTATTATATTAGGGTAGGTATACATTAAGTTATTTATTATATTAGGGTAGGTATACATTAAGTTATTTATTATATTAGTGTAGGTATACATTAAGTTATTTATTATATTAGGGTAGGTATACATTAAGTTATTTATTATATTAGGGTAGGTATACATTAAGTTATTTATTATATTAGGGTAGGTATACATTAAGTTATTTATTATATTAGGGTAGGTATACATTAAGTTATTTATTATGTTAGTGTAGGTATACATTAAGTTATTTATTATATTAGGGTAGGTATACATTAAGTTATTTATTATATTAGTGTAGGTATACATTAAGTTATTTATTATATTAGGGTAGGTATACATTAAGTTATTTATTATATTAGGGTAGGTATACATTAAGTTATTTATTATGTTAGTGTAGGTATACATTAAGTTATTTATTATATTAGGGTAGGTATACATCAAGTTATTTATTATATTAGGGTAGGTATACATTAAGTTATTTATTATATTAGGGTAGGTATACATTAAGTTATTTATTATATTAGGGTAGGTATACATTAAGTTATTTATTATATTAGGGTAGGTATACATTAAGTTATTTATTATATTAGGGTAGGTATACATTAAGTTATTTATTATGTTAGTGTAGGTATACATTAAGTTATTTATTATATTAGGGTAGGTATACATCAAGTTATTTATTATGTAGGCCAAGTCAATAGTTGATAAATTGGTAAAGTAAGGGTTTTTCAAATTTTTGTGGTTGATTCTGCTGAAAGTGAAGGACTGTGTTTTACTTGATAATTAATCAACAGTTTTGTGAAAAAGAATTATTTGAGATAGTGTAAAGCAAAAACAAACAAAAAAAATGGCTTTTATTGGAAATTTGTTGAACACACTCTACGGATGATTTTACTGTAGTAACATTCATTTGTTGATTGAAATACTATATGTTTCAATTACATTTTTTGATATTTTTGTATGGACAGCATGTAAAAGGTAAATTTTTTCATAGTTATTCAATCCTAAATTGTACATGTTGTACTTGGTAAATTAGATAAATGGAGACTTTTCTATTTATTTGAAGGTTTTTGCAGAAACCGTTGCGAATGGAACAGAAGTTTACCAAACAGTTATTGTACCAGCAGGAGGTATGTATTGTTATTTTACAAATGTGTTTTATCAGCTGCAACTTTTATTTGTAACAAATTTTGACATTAATAAAAATTTGAACCTACTATAAAAATGTTTACTTCACAGAAGGAGTTGAGAACAAACCAAATAAGGCATCTTTTTTCTTGCCGTAAGACAATTGGTGTTTGTTAGCAGAAGTTTGATAGTCTAATTGTTTAATTTTTTTTTTATTGTTAAATTTTTATACTAAATAATTTTTTGGGTGGGCAAGTCTTATTGAAGACTTAATATGTTGACCTTTAAATGTCATTTTTACAGGTGGCTTTCTTATTGATGTCTACCCTCAACTCCTTATTAGCTCATCAAACTCAAAGAGTCTAGTGAGCTATTATCATCATTTGGTGTTTGTCATTGTCTGTTTATTTTTACCAAAATCTTCTTCTCTGAAACTATAAATGGACTTTCTATATGGTTTGAAAAATGTTACTTATTATAATGCATTCCAACCAGGTTAAAAATAGAGCAAGATCTACAAATTTGTCAACATGACATCGTTTTTAGTCAACTTCTCTAATTGGGGAATTCTTCTAATGTTACAATTTTTTAATATTATGCAAAAACAATAATAGATACAGAGAAATTAAAAATAAAAAAACTATCAGCAATATACAAAATCAACAAAAATGAGATATTAGTCATGAATTATATTCTAGTCATAAATGTCAGAGATTGACAACTGTTAAAAATAAACATAGATCCAGGTGCAAGACACAACCTGTAATATCCATATAAATCCAAAAAACAATAAGCTTACAGGTTTAAAAAGATGTGTAGATAAAAGCAGATATCTAAGTTAATATGTTGATAAGAATACTTATGTTATACTTTTCACTTTAAAGTATGTGTCTGTTTTCTAGCTAAAGATTTGCCTATTGGAGGAGCCCTTGCTGGTGCATTTTTCGCCATCTTTTTGTTTATAATAATAGCCATTGTTGTTATACTGTACAGAAAACAAATGGTGTAAGTATGATATTCTGATTGGTTGACCTGGTATTTTATAAATTATATTATATATAAGATTGTACAATTTTAAAGTTTTTGTGTAATTGGTTTACTAGAATTATTTCTTTGAAATGTAGCAAAAGGTTAAAAATTGTTTCTAATGGGAGATAATTTAGCTGAATGTTTTGATTACATTTTTTTGTTAAGAAAGTATTAAGCTTCTCAATTTGAATGATCATAATTAGTGTGTGTCAAACGGCTATGTATCCAATGAAATTTTGCCAAAAAGTGTGTGGTTCCAGATATTTGGATTTTTTTTATGCCTTGTTAAAGCATCAAAGAATATATTTTATCATATTTTTATATAGATAAAAAGAGCCAAATTAGTTTCTTATCAAAGTGTATGCCTATGGTACTGACCTTACATTAATTGTGAGTGAATTGTTAAGGGTACTTTACTACCTACCATGAAAGCAGGTTATATATAACTTTAATGTCATCTATACCTAAAATCTCAAATTAGCTTCTGAAAGATCAAGCATAGAATTAATAGCAATTTTGATACAAAACTATTTTTAATATAAACCTTCACTTTTTGGCCTATTCAATTTGATTTAAAAAAATTGTAACCTCATTAATTAGGCATTTCTTTATCAAGCTAATATTATCCTTGTTCACAAGTTTTCCCACTACAATACATTGTCATTTTGGTCTTTTGTTGATAGTTGTCTCATTGGCAATCATACCACATCTTCTTTTTTATATTGTTATGTATTTCTACTTTTTTGTCATCATTGTACAGGGGGATATCTTTGCCATCTTTAGGAACATTTAATATTTTTTCAAGAAGTTTAATTTTACCTTTAAATTTTCTTCATGAAGAATCATGTAGAACATCTCTAATGTTTTATGTTTCCCTTCAGATGCTTCAAACCTCCACCAAAAGTGACAGAAAAAGTAAATTTGACAGGTGTAAAACAGAATAAAAAAGTCTCTGGTGATCATGAGGACACAAGAAAAAGCAGGTAAAATATATATACATAGTCATAAGCATTAAACACAATAGAAACATGTATGATAAATATCAGAGAATGTCCTAAGCTGAAGGTAAAGGTCACCCTGTAAATATAAAAAAGAAGATGTGGTATGATTGCAAATGAGACAACTATTTACTAAAAGATCAAAATGACACAAACATTAACAACTATAGGTCACCGTACGGCCTTCAACAATGAGCAAAACCCATACCCCAAAGTCAGCTATAAAAGGCCACCGATAAGACAACGGAAAACAATTCAAACGAGAAAACTAACGGCCTTATTTATGTAAAAAAATGATCGAAAGTTCAGCATAGACACAAATACGCATTCATGAAAACAAGCATATTTATGATGACCAATGATAAATGCCAAACATTCTTAATTTGTTTTATGAGTTTCATGTGCATGGAGAAGTTTTGTGTCATGAGTTGTAACCCCATATCTTTTCTTTTCAATTTGAATTTACACACAATTCCTCAGGGCAAATAAAAAAATAAATATTAAATCAATTGATTTGTTGTACCAAGTTTACTTTTTTGTATCATAATTGAAATAATAGTTAGGTATTTTAACTTGTAATGTTTATGAAACCATTCACAGTTTATTTTTTAAAGATAGAGGATATATTTAACTATTAAATATGTGGAATTTTTATTCTGACTGAATTATAATGATGATGGAATTATTCATATGGTCATATGATATTTATTTTTTAGACCAGTCAAAACACGTTGAACTTCTAGTGTAACAGCCAGTAATTTCCGTCAGTTATTTTGTTCCGATGGAAATTTCCAACTAGTTGTTTTATTCCGAGTGCATTTGAAAAATTCTGGAAAAAAGTAGCTAGGTGAAAAGTCCCAGAACATTGTAGCTTGTTTAATAGTTCTGGCTGAACAGAACAACTAGTTAGCAAAATTTGAGTTGTATTTCATGGCTCACATAAAACAGTGTGTTGCATTATCATGCAAGTTTAGTATTCATAATACCCTCAAGAGAGGGAAGAATATCCCCTTCTCATGTTGGTACTTTTAAAAATATCAATTTCAGATTAATGAATACCTATAAATTAGAACTTTTTCCATTATTTAACTTGCATCAATTTTCCAAATTGAACTTTGTGACTGTTGAGAAGTTCTGTTGGAACTTTTGGGCTAGTTTGTTAGTTCTGGATTTGACTAATTTGGCATGAAGGAACTTTCTAACTAGTTGATATGTTCCATTGGAACTGTTCAGCTAGTCACTTTGTTCAGGTGGAACTTTTAAACCAGAGGAAGAAAAAGTAACTAGTTAATAAGTTCCTTTTGAACTTTTCGGCTAGTTAGCTCTTTCTGCATGGAACTTTCCAATGTCAGAACAAAAGAGCATTTACACTAGCTTGTACATTTATTTTTCAGACCAGTGAAAATAGATAAATTCTATCAACATGTAGAACTTCTAGCTCGTGATTCAGACCATTTCTTTTCCAAGGAATATAAGGTACACATGTATATAGATTAATTTCATTTTTTTTATAATATATCAATTTACCTCATTTCTTTTTAATAGTTTTAATAAATTATAAACTTGTAATTTACAATTCAATGTGAAATGTTATTTTATTTAACTTCTAGAGGTTTTCTTGTAAATAACTTGTTTTTATTGAATGATTGGTGTTTAATGCTTCTTTCAGCACTATTGTGCTATTTCGTTGAGGTTAGTTTTTATTGGTGGGGGATGCCAGAGTACTCTGAGAATCAATGACCTTAGGTAGGAAAACTGAAAGTCATTTATGATTCAAGCGTATTTTTTTGGATTGGAACTCACAACCTTTGTGTTAACTGGCTAGTAAAACAGTATTTCAAATACTTAATAGATAAAGGAAGATATGGTGTGAGTGCCAATGAGATAACTCTCCATCCAAATAACAATTTAAAAAAAATAAACCAATATACATGTATACCGGTATAAATAAATAGGAATTAAGGTAGATCATAAGTAAATGTTTTTTGAGACAGAATTTTCTTATAATTTGGCGAAATGAAGATTTTACTATGATTTTTTTTAAAATATAATAAAAAGTTTGGGTCACCGTGCTATTTTTCAAGCTATGAGTCGTTGAAAATTGCATAAATTTGGTTAGTTTGTTTATGGAAAAACACATAAGAGTGCATAGAAAAAGTTCGATGAGATAGAATTTTGAAATAAATTGTGAGAAGATAGGTTTCGTAATATGCTTTAAGAAAATAAAAAGAAAACATGGTGTCACCAAACTTGTTTTCTTGCCACAAGTAAAAATTAAAAATTTCCCTATAAACCTAGTATAAATTTTGTACTAAAAGAGTTATCTTACCTTAAATGGCTCATTTCAAAAAATTATTTTAAAAACCAAAAAGGTTGATATTTGTTAAAATATTTTGGATAATACAATAAATTAACAAGTTTTCTTTATATAAATAAACAGTCTAACCATAAACTTGCAAATCTGTTTCCAAATTTGCTGATTAGGGCAAATAACTAGACCGATTTTGTACTGTGATTGTACAATCCAAGATGGCGGTATACCATCAATCTACCTTAAAACTGAATTTCTGATTTTAAGGAGTTGAAAGCCATGGCACCAACGCACCCTACAGAGGCAGCTGTTCAACAGGAAGCCAGAACAAAGAACAGATATTCTAATATACTGCCATGTAATTATAACTATGATTGGTTTAATTGTTGATATTCTTTGATTTAGAAAAAAAACAATTATAGAACGAAAGAGACTTCTTTTTATATCACTAGAACACACCTGTGATATCGTGATATCGCGGGTCCGTGACTGAATTAAAGTATATAACTATGCGCAAGACTTATTTTTGTTTTAGTATTGTCATCTGATAAAGTCATGCCGATTATAAGATAGTTATCACAGTTGTCTCTGCTTTCAAATCTTTCTGTATGAACCCGTCTAATTGGAACTTATCAATTATTGGTAATATTAATTATTTGGAAAACAAAAGGTCCTGGGATGGAGTATTTTTTTAATCAACAGCATTGTCCTATATTAGTTTTTAATAAAGTTGAATTCTTTGATTCGCTGTTTTACGTCATGCCCACTAACAAATTGAAAACTGTACCTATACGCCTTATTTTTAGTATTCGTATTGTTATCTTATAAAGTCTTACTGATTAAAATACTACAATAGGTAACAATTTGACAATTTAGTAGTGTCAACCCTGTGATTATGACCCCTGTATATAGCATATCCTGAATACACCGTTTGGTGGTGCGCCTGTCAAATGCAGAACGTACAGATAAGGTAATAGGTAACAGATGAATATACTATTGGTATCGGTATCGGACTCGACCCGGAACTTCTTAATTATTGGCAATATTAATTACGTGGAAAACAAAAGGGCCTGGAGTGGTGTAATTTTTAATCTACACCTTTGTACTATATTAGTTATATATAAAGTTGAATTCTTTGATTCGTCGTTTTTACGTGATGACGGCTGACAAATTGGACCTCGTAATTTTAGTATTATAGATATTACATGGCATCAGTCCCTATAATAGATTTATGCATATTTGTATTGTAAAAATATGGAATATCCATATTACATGTAGAGAGGGTCCACATTTTAGCCGTTTTATGATTTTGAGGTGTAAAAACTTCAAAGGATGGGTAAAATGAAAGAAATATGATGTTAAATTTATTATTATAACCAATATTATTATTTTTTTTAAACTGAGACAAAATTTCAGCACTTACAGCAAAGGACCGAAAAATGAACATAGATTTTTTACTTATTTCCTGAATAAAAAACATGATTTCAAAGAAGTATTTCTAATATTAGTAATTCTTTGACTGATTGACCTACATTTCAATTTATTTCACCTTTGAAATGTCAGCTATTCATCTGTAAGGAAAGTGATTTGATAAATATTTTTTAAAGCTCCAGTTATTTGTCTTTAAATAAATGTGTAACAATGACAAATATGTGTCCCCCTTTGACAAAACATCTGCAAATTTCAAATCGCCTTTAATCTAACTTTTCAGACAATTTTTTTTCAAAGAATTACGTTTTCAAGCTAAAAATATTTTGTTTATGTATAGAAATAACAGTGCATGTATAATTCAAAAACATAAAGACCTGAACATAAACTGCGGAAAACAAGAAAAGTTATGACGAAAATGAGCACCCCACTCTATATATTTATGCTTGCTAAAATAAATTGTTAATTTACTGTTCCAAACTTAGTTTAATAGCAAAGGTTAGATTTTCAAACCAGACATGTAAATGTCAAAGTTGTTGTATTTAAGGAGATCCTAAAATATTTCAGGACCTCCATCATGTAGTTTTATGAAAACCTGAAATATTTCTGGATCTCTTCAATTGGATTTCAGATTATTCATAAGTTTACCTCAGAATATCCTTTAATTGCATTGTGGAGGTCCAGAAATATTATTATGGAGGTCTTGAAATTTTTTATGATACTGAAATCCTAAATGATTTATCAATATCCTGAATTCCAATAATGGAGGATCTGAAATATTAGAATAAGGAATTAATGTATTTATTATTTATTAATGTAAAAGTCAATGATTGACTAAATTGTGATTCAAAGTTATTTTTACTATATATTATTTGTATTTCTATCAACAGTTGACCACAGCCGTGTAAAGTTACTTCCCCTGGATGATGAGGATGGATCTGATTATATTAATGCTAACTATATTCCTGTAAGTTTTTAATCATCAGTACCCATTACTGGGTGAGAATCACAATAATAAGAACTTGCATCTGATTCATATACCTGTATGCAGATTTTCTTGAAACCGCAATAATTAATCCAGCGTTTTCCTTCATTACTCAAAAGTTGCAATAATAAATTATGTCTAAATTGTGACAGTAGTTTATCCTTTTTTTATAATTAAACAATCTGAAAGAAAATTTTAATCCTTGGGTATAATGGGGTAGAAAATTACTTTATTTTCTTGTTGAGTTCACGACAGTATTTTTCTCTTCTAAAGAGTCATAGATTTATCTTTGTATTTATATTTAGGGTTTTAATTCCAAGAGAGAATATATAGCAACACAAGGACCTCTGCCTTCTACTAAAGACGATTTCTGGAGGATGATTTGGGAGCAAAACGTCAGCGTGATTGTAATGTTAACACAGTGTGTAGAGAGAGGGAAGGTAAGTGATTGTAATGTTAACACAGTGTGTAGAGAGAGGGAAGGTAAGTAATTGTAATATTAACACAGTGTGTAGAGAGAGGCAAGGTAAGTGATTGTTATGTTATCACAGTGTGTAGAGAGAGGCAAGGTAAGTGATTGTAATGTTAACACAGTGTGTAGAGAGAGGGAAGGTAAGTGATAGTTATATTAACACAGTGTGTAGAGAGAGGCAAGGTAAGTGATCGTAATGTTAACACAGTGTGTAGTGAGAGGAAAGGTAAGTGATTGTTATGTTAACACAGTGTGTAGAGAGAGGCAAGGTAAGTGATTGTAATGTTAACACAGTGTGTAGAGAGAGGCAAGGTAAGTGAGTGTTACATGTATTATTGTGTTGGGGAAGGTGGTACATGTATTGCCAAAAATAATATATTTTTGAAACCATTCAGAAACAAAATGTAAGTTTAGTTTTGTGACAATGCAGACATATATGATAGAAAAAGTTTGTGAGTGACAATCTATGACTTGGAGTACATAAAATAACTACATACATTTGTACAATCCTATTTTTGTATTTTCAGAGAAAATGTGAGTGTTACTGGCCAGAGTGTGTAAAAGAACCAGTGTATTATGGAGATTTGAGCATAGAAATAGAAAATGAATCTCATCTTCCAGAATATGTTCTAAGAACTATCACTGTAACACTTGTAAGTTTTTCTTTTATTCTTTAATTTGAATATTGCCAAAAGATAACAAATATCAACAACATATCAATTGTCTATAGATGAATTCAAAGTATGATCTTTTAGAATAGTAAAGATATTATTATTAATCAATATTTAGATAAAGAATTTCATATATCTTTTCATTTAAATTTCACAATTTAAATAATTTTTTATAATATCTTAAGAACAGTCATTTTATTTTCATTTCTAATAAATATTCTTGAATGGACATGTTTTAACAAATAATTTGAAATGATATTCATACACTGTTTTAGGGAAACAAACGTAGAAAAGTGAAACATGCTCACTTTCTAAAATGGCCAGATTTTGGTTGTCCAGAGACAACATGGCTACTGGTAGAATTTATAAGATCAGTACAGGTGTTTACACCTTATTTTAATCCTGGTCCCATTGTTGTCCACTGCAGGTATCAGTTTATATGGACTGGTTTCTTGTTGTAAAATTTCTTTTCTTCAGCTCAAGAAAAATCATTAAGAATCTGAATAACAAATGATTTAAGAGCTTTCTGCAGGTGAAGATTTCTAAAACTAAATTGTCATTTGATGTGACAAAGAAAAAGCTTAAACCTTTGTTTTTGAACAAAACAGTTCAAGTTTAATGATAACAACAGCAAAGGATGCTTCTATTGCAAAAAGGAGCCTACTGATATAATTTTCATCCAAGGTAAATCATTGATTCCTTTGAAATTGTTTTGGATGTCATTAGCATTAAATTGAGCTAAATGAAAATGAATATCAGCAACAAGACAAGTCTTGAATTATTCAGAGTAGATTTTAGCCTGGTAGAGGAACCTCACCCAAACACCTTTAGTTTTTTAAAGTATACAATTTTATTTTAGTATTTTACCCAGCATGCTATTAGTGTATTGTAGAAAGTACCGCACACTTTAAATCCCTTTTCCTTCCATTTTTATATCCCCACTTTAGAAGTGTTTAGTTTGTCCATCTGGTCATCCCAACAAATATTTTTGTCACAGTTTTCTTAGAATCTGGAGCACAACATGGCTTTGTATTGGTCAGTATCTTGACTTGACAGTGATTGTTTGTATGGTGTGAAGTCCTAAGTATTGCTTTCTGGACAGTTTGGATAGACAATCAGAAAGTGTAAAGTTTCATTATTCCAGTGTATACCTCATTCAATATAAGACAAAATCACGGAATCAGTTATATAAATTTGTGAGCTCTACTCATAATTAGTTTTCCATATTGTATAGATCTACTGTGGTCTTGTTAATGTGTGATTGTCCTTGTAACACTGTTACTACTGCTTCTGTTTCAGTCTCTATGTGTTTAATTTTAAAACCTCTATATCCAACCAGCCGTTATCAATATTTAAAGAAACAAATATATCCACTGGGGGATCCAGAATTTTTCATTAGTGGGGGCCCGCTCCTGTCATGCTTCAGTGGATCCCTATATAATTACCAAATTTTTCTTAGAAAAAGGGGGGCTGCTCCTCCCCCCCTAAATCCCCCTCTGATATCCATATGCAATTCCTCTTGGTTTATTCTTTTGATTGAGGTTTAGTTAGGTGAGATGAATTGTATATTTAAAGTTTTCATTTTTGATTTAATTTACAATTGCACATAAAATCAAAGTTTTTTTTCATGGATTTTGTTGTACAGGTGAACTACAATTTAAAGTAATTAACAAGTTTTCTGATTTATAAAATTTGTTTTTAATTAATTTAAAAAATAAATGACTAGAGTAGTTGTATTGTACATCTTGATTGAAGCATGTAAAAAGGTTGGAAATGCAAATTATTTTGTAGACAGGAAGCTAATTTTAAAAGCTATGTTTATCTTCAAGATATTTACGAATTGTACTGGTAAATTTGAAGGTTGAAGTACAGCGTTTTCATAGATAATATTTTTTATTCCTTCACTTTTCACATTCGTAATTTTATAAATGTTCCACATTTATTCTGAATGGAATATTATCCTGCATGTATTTATTATAGGGAAATATCCAGAAACGCATAATGCATTTCCTGTACTTAGCATGGCCTGATATGGGCGTTCCTTCCTCTACAGACAACATGATTTCATTGGTCAAAACTGTTAGATCACATATCAATCCAACAATGAAAGGACCAATGACAGTCCACTGCAGGTATTATATTCCTTGACTAAAACATACATATTAAAAGATAATTACGACAACAATACATTTGATTTGCATCTATTTGTTCTTTTTTAATGAAAAGTTCAATAGTCAGACCTAATCTATTATTTGTAAAAGAGTTACCGTGTATCTTCCCATGCAATATTGATTATGGAATGTAGAACCGCATAGCATTTGCTCTGAACTTTGATTTCTCTAAAATAGTTATGAATTGTTAAAAAAAGTGTGTTTTCTTCTTATAGTTATTGCCATTGTATGTTTGATAGATAAAATATGCACAATTTGAGGTACATTAAAACTCTGTTCTTTTATTTGAATTGTTTTAAATTGAATAGCTGACTATGCAGTAAGGATTTTGCTCATTTTTTATTTTTTTTAAATAGAATAGAATAGAATAGAATAGAAACTTTTATTTTAAGTCAGTTTACATGAAATATTACAAACATAAGCTCTGTAGAGCTTTTTGCCAACATAAAGGATTAAGTGACCTACAGCTGTTAACTATAATATGTCATTTGATATCTGGTGGTAATGTGTCTCATTGGAACCAGATCTTCTTATTTTTATATCTGACACTTGTTTAAAGATTAGAATTTAATTTTACGATTATTCTCACAACTTTTCCTGATGTGTTTCTACAGTGCTGGTGTTGGGAGGACAGGAACATTTATAAATGTAGATGTACTACTGCATCAGTTAGACAATGATTATAACCAGATTGATATCTTTGGAGAAGTTCTGAACCTGAGGAACAATCGCTGTAACATGGTACAAACAGAGGTAGGTCATTAATCAGGAAAAAGGGTAACAATTGGTCATGAGGACCCATGACGGTAATGTGCTACAAATGATGGTAAATCCCCTTTATATATGCATTAGGGAATGATAAAAAAAATAGTCCAATTAAACAACTATGGCTAAAATACAAAACAATTATAACAAAATATTGCACAGAATCCTAAAGATTGATCATCAAAAACCTGGGCTCATTTCAGGTGCTCTAGAAGGATAAGCAGATCCTGCACCACATGTGGCACCTGTCATGTTGCTCCTCAATCACATGTGGCACCTGTCATGTTGCTCCTGCAAGTAAAATTCAAGTCTCATTTAGTAATAAAGGTTTTGAGGAAAAGAGGAAGGAATAGTGAGAATGACATGTGGAACATGTTCATGATCATCTTTGACATAGATATTCAGTAATGGTCAATCATATTATGATGGCATCCTTAAAAATTATGAAGGAATGACTTCAACTTCACCATTTGTGTTGAAGAGTTCTGATATTGACTATCATCACTATTATATTGTTTTCCAGGACCAGTACGTATTTATCCACCATTGTATTAGTGATTACATCCTGGCCTTGGCAGAGGACACTGATGAGGAAGAGGCTGTTGATGGAGGGGATGAGCGTAAGTTAAAGAGCGGTGCTTTTTTTCATTATAGGATGGAATTCTGACAAATATATTTCTACCTGTATTGTTGCTTATATCAAGAGAGGTGTTTACAGAGTTGATAATGCTCAGAAATATTCAGAATGTCAAGTTCTGCCTGCTCTCCTTTTTGTAAAGATTCATCAGAGGACTTCTTACATGAGTAATTTCCCTTCAGTTACCATTATTTTATTGAATATTTTTATTTTTGACTAATTTCGTGAAAACTATAAAAAGATAAAAAGAGACCTATATAAAAACAAAATAGCAATGTTATCAACAGGAAAAGCAAGAAACGATCTTCAACATAAAAATAGTCAAATGACTCCTATTTGAGTTTTTGCCCTTAAATGATGAATTCTTTTGAACAATATTTTGTGTTTTTGCTTGTTATCTTGAAAGCTGCAATTGATAGAGAGTAATAAGCATAGCAAATAAGATCAGCAGATCTACAAATATGTCAAAACATGGCTGAAATTGCCAGTTGACTCCCTTTAGTAGTTATTGCCTTTTATTGATTATTTTTGCTAATTTTTGCATTTTGATACTTATCTTTCAAACCAAGAGAGACTAACAAAATCATGGCAAAATAGTTATCAAAGGTACCAGAATTATAATTTAGTACGCCAGACCATGTTTCGTCTACATAAGACTCATCAGTGACGCTCATATCAAAATATTCATAAAGCCAAACAAGTACAAAGTTGAAAAGCATTGAGGATCCAACTAAAAACATAAAACGACAAATAACAGTCTACATAACATAACATTAAAAAGTAATGACGGAGCGACATGAACCTCACAAAAAACATGAAATTATCCCAGAATTTCATGAAGAGTTCAAAGATAATGAATATGTGAAATTGATTGTAAAACATTTTACTAATATTCTTATATTTTATTTATTTTCAGCAATGTATCAGAATGTTCCATCAAAAAAATAACTGACCAGTGAAGGTGTTAATGCTGGGAATTTATGTTAGCTAGTTTTTTTTGTCATGAATTGTAATGATCATTGGTATAATTATTTCATGTTTTTATCTTGTTAAGTAGCCATCCATCATCATCATCATCATCATCATCATCATATTCATCTTTTTATCTAGTCATAACAGCAGTTTGAGGACTTTGTTAGTTTGTTAATTGCTTTTTATTGTGTTTGCATCATGTATCTTGTCAATGGATTACCGGTACAATATTGTTTTTTAACTGACTTTGTTGATAATAAAATTGCATGCATCATAATATATATATATGTTAATCTCACAGACAATCAAAAACAATTTTGTCACTTTTACTTAATTATTTTTGTTGAATTTGAAATTAAAACTGAGTGAATTGGGCAAAATCTTTTATACATTGAAATACCAAAACACTGTATTCACCAGATGAATAAAAAAAAAAGGGTTTATTATATACTGACGTTGCAATACTGGATTCAGTATTTTCGTTGGATACCCTATTTTTGTGGATTTTGTGAGTACAGGGGAACCACAATTTCAAATATTCAAGAATAACATATTTTCAATAGGCTTTGTTTAAAGAGATTGGTTAAACCATGAAATTAAATACCCACAAAAATGCAATTTTTCCACTATTCATGATTTAATGAGTTTTCTTGCTTTATTCAACATTTTAACAGTGCAATCTATAATCTCTTTGCTCGGTCCCTGTAAAATAACATGTTTTCTCAAACCAAGAACTTGAGTCAAGTGATAATGAGTCCCTAGTAGGACAAATAGTGTGTTTTTGAATATTGTTTTCCTACAATTGTTTTGTTTGACCTGTGATTATTATTATCTTATTGTATGATGTATAAAGACATGTATTGATATGAAATGTGCTGCTGTATTATGAATGCTAACCTCAAACAACCTATTTATGTAAAACTTTACAGAATGTTTATATATGGAAGGAAGGTATAGGTTTAATCACCTACAAAAAAAGTCTCAAATATGTACAATTTTATTTATAAATAAAGAAACCTTATTTATATTGTTGTACAGTAATTTATCAGTCGTTCTGTAGATTGAATATAATATCACTAATGGATCCTTACATTGGGTATACAGTTAAGAACAAACACTAAATATGCAAAGAATCATGTCTCCTTGCACAGTGATATACACATGATATCTACTACAAATTGCAGCTGCCAAAATTACAGTAAAGATGACATAATTTATCAACAGAATAATAATTTTTGAGCTTTCTGTCATTAACTAAAAACGTTCTTTGATTTAATTTAATTTTCAATTGCTTCAATGGACCTATGGTTATGATAAACCAGTATTATGAAGTTTTATTTCTCTTTGTAGACTTTTTGTTTTCTTCTTTGTACCCAATAGTGTTCTAGTGATTTAGATCAAAGATTGATGGATATGATATATAAAAACGTAGCTAAATCAAAACACATTTTAGTTGTTGCATTTAATGATTGTCTCCCTTGTCACAATATTCAGTATTTTCTGTTGTAGCATTAATGATTGTCTCCCTTGTCACAATATTCAGTATTTTCTGTTGTAGCATTTAATGATTGTCTCCCTTGTCACAATATTCAGTATTTTCTGTTGTAGCAGTAATGATTGTCTCCCTTGTCACAATATTCAGTATTTTCTTTTGTAGCATTTAATGATTGTCTCCCTTGTCATAATATTCAGTATTTTCTGTTGTAGCATTTAATGATTGTCTCCCTTGTCACAATATTCAGTATTTTCTGTTGTAGCATTTAATGATTGTCTCCCTTGTCACAATATTCAGTATTTTCTGTTGTAGCAGTAATGATTGTCTCCCTTGTCACAATATTCAGTATTTTCTGTTGTAGCAGTAATGATTGTCTCCCTTGCCACAATATTCAGTATTTTCTGTTGTAGCATTTAATGATTGTCTCCCTTGTCACAATATTCAGTATTTTCTGTTGTAGCAGTAATGATTGTCTCCCTTGTCACAATATTCAGTATTTTATGCTGCAACATTTAATGATTGTATCTCTTGTCACAATATTCAGTAATTTTCTGTTGAAGCATTTAATGTTTGTCTGACCCTTGTCAAAATAATCAGTATTTTCTGTTGAAGCATTTAATGATTGTCTTCCTTGTCACAATGTTCAGTATGTTCTGTTGCAGCATTTGATAATTGTCTTCCTTGTCACGATATTCAGTATTTTGCGTTGTAGCATTAATTGATTATCTCCCTTGTCATAATATTCAGTATTTTCTGTTGTAGCAGTTAATGATTGTCTCCCTTGTCTCAATATTCAGTATCTTCTGACACAATATTCAGTATTTTTTGTTGCAGTATCTAATGATTATCTCCCTTGTCACGATATTCAGTATTTTTAGTTGTAGCATTTATTGATTATCTCCCTTGTCATAATATTCAGTATTTTCTGTTGTAGCATTTAATGATTGTCTCCCTTGTCACAATATTCAGTATTTTCTGTTGTAGCATTTAATGATTGTCTCCCTTGTCATAATATTCAGTATTTTCTGTTGTAGCAGTTAATGATTGTCTCCTTTGTCTCAATATTCAGTATTTCCTGTTGCAGTATCTAATGATTATTCTCCCCATCTCCCTTGTCACAATATTCAGTATTTTATGCTGCAACATTTAATGATTGTCTCCCTTGTCACAATATTCAGTATTTTATGCTGAAACATTTAATGATTGTCTCCCTTGTCTCAATATTCAGTATTTTCTGTTGTAGCATTTAATTATTGTCTCCCTTGTCACAATATTCAGTATTTTATGCTGCAACATTTAATGATTGTCTCCCTTGTCACAATATTCAGTAATTTATGCTGCAGCATTAAATGATTATCTCCCTTGTCACAAAATTCATATTCAGTATTTTCTTTTTCGGCATTTAATGATAGTCTCCCTTGTCACAATATTCAGTATTTTATACTGAAACATTTAATGATTGTTTCCCTTGTCTCGATATTCAATATTTACTGTTGTAGCAGTTCAGGAGGCACTATAGTCCGGCGGCTTTGTGAAAAATTGTGCACATCCTGTTACAAGCATGAAATTTGGCAAAGACCTTCCTCAACTATTACTCTTTTATTTCAGATATGGAGGCATTTGAAAAAAATGTCTCACTTCCGGTAAAATCCAAAATGGCGGACGTCATACTTAAATCAGCCAAATATCGAAGGCTAGCGTGTAAAAATGTGTTATTATCATGCTACTATCATAATATTTGGTACAGACCTTTGTTTTTTACTACTTTTTGATAAATTAAATAGATAAGATGTCTTTAGAACCCCACTTCCGGTTAAAATCCAACATGGCGGACATTGTACTTAAATAAGCTAATTTTTTAGGGAGGGTAATTGAAATGTGTTTTAACGTATTGCTACTATCATTACATTGTGTAGGAACCTCTCTTTGGTGCTTCTGATGAATACAATGTATAAGACATATGTCTTAAAAATCCTTACTTCCGGTAATATCCAAAATTGCGGACATAGAAATATCATTTTTTTATTCAAATTTCAACTTTTTTCAAAATGTAAAGAAAATGATTTTATTTTGTGTTGGTCATTAAACTTTTGGCTTTAAGTTATCCCCAAAACCACTTATTCTAGCATGTTGTATATGTTTAGATATAAAGTTGACACTTCCGGTAAAAATATGACGTAAATTTCAAAGATGAGTGCTCAATCTATTTCTTCGATGTAGAGTTTTGGATAGATTGATTAAAACAAAACAAAATCACTATAGTATTAAAAAATATTTAAAATTACTACTATTTGGCCAAGAATACATGATTATTCACAGTCACCACCACATGCACTCATCGCAGTGCACGGAATACCCGGTTTTCCACATTAAAAATGACCGCGGCATCCTTTCTTACATCAACAATGTACAAGCTTCTGAAAAAATTATGAGGTCTCAGAAAGAGTTTTTTTTAAAGGGACCCTCTTTGTCCCTTCGCAATCCATTAATGACTAGACTAGGTAATATAAGAGTCAATCCCAAGCTTGTCTCACTAAACACCTGCATTAGTATATTGCACGTTTTACATGCTTGAAAAGACTAGGCCAAGTCGTGGGAATAGCCTCACTTATAATGAACTTTCCATTTTGTGCAAAATTTGATTTTCTTGCTTCGTTAATCATGTTAGCTCCATCTGATAAGTTTGTGCGATCTTACAGTAAAACCCCGGTGATAAAGGCTGATCAATCATCATTCTTTATGTTAAAGTCACATCTTCAAATACCATCAATGTCTCCCACACATTCTTTTTTTCCTTTTAAAGTAAAGAGAGAACTGTATCACAACCGGTAAAGGTATGGGTCAGAAATAAGTGTGTGTGATCACTCATTGCCTAGTGCATTTGAATGGCCATTGATAGATATTATTCCAAAGATTTTTGCCTCCCCAAACACAATCCATAGTTTGTCTGCCCCTATGTCACGGAATAGCGAAATAGTATTGACAGCATCATCAGTGACTGTTTATCATGACTCGTTTAAGTTCGTGTTTCACTGCATCAATCACATGCACCATGATTTAAGTGTCAGTCTCTTATGTGAACATGGTGCTACACTTAAAATAACTACAATTGCTACAACTACCATACTCATCAAAGACTTCATCCACTCTTGTTACAGTTTCAAGGTATTTTATCAAGGTAAGGACATAATACCCAATCATCATACTCGTTCGGAAACACTTTTAAACTGTAACAACAGTGAATGTAGTGTCGGATGTGAACATAGGCAATACTGGTAGTTTGAAAGCTGCTAAAAGAATCAAGAGCAACATTTAGGGGAAAGGAAATACACAGACGAATCCAGGATTAAAAACATCCTCAAAATTGGCAAAGTTTTCTGAGAGATGACGACAGTAAGAAAGACTTTTTAAGTTTTCATTCACAGCAGCTTGCTCAATACAATTTTGAGTACAAGGGTGTTGAAGCAACAAATGTTCGGGATGTTCAGTGTTATCCAACACTTGATGATGTTTCAAGTTTAGCACCATGTTTACACGAAGAGGCTGACACTAGAATCAAGATCGATGAGTCTGATGCGGTGAAACACAGACTTAAATGAGTCATGACTCAAACAGATACTGATGTCATTGCTGTTTCGCTATTCCGTGACATAGGGGCAGACAAACTTTGGTTTGCATTTGGAAGGGAAAAAGTATAAGATATATATCAATCAATGACCTTTCAAATGCACTAGGCATTAAAAGATAACACGTTTGCTGGAAAAGGAACTGCGTTGGGGACATTAATGGAGTTTGAAGATGTGACTATAACATTTAGAATGATGATTGACCAGCCAACATCACAATATGGATTTGATAAGTTTAATGTCATTGAAAACGATACGTGGTTTTGTTGTAAGATCGATGGTTAACAAGACAAGAAAATATGTGTTTTTGGAATTTAACGATGTGAGAAACAAGGCCACAGTTTTTGTAAATGTTGGAAATCAGCTCTCCGATTGTGAATTGCGGCCTAACGAGTATGCTGATTGGGTATTATGTTCTTACCTTAATAAAATACCTTGAAACTGAAATACAAGTGGACGAAGTCTTGGATGCGTATGGTAGTTATAGCAACAAATGGTCAGAATATTCTATCTTATCCACCACGTGATGTATTTCATGTTCAGCACCAAGTTCACATTTAGAGGCAGACACTAAAATCATGGTGCTTGTGTCTGATGCAGTCAAACACGAACTTAAACGAGTCATGATTCGAACAGGCGTTAATGATGATGCTGTCACTACTGTTTCGCTATTCTGTCACATAGGGGTAGACGAACTATGGATTGTGTTTGGGAGGGCAAAAGACTTTGGATTAATATCTATCAATGGCCTTTCAAATGCACTAGGCAATGAGTGATCTGAGTGATCTGACCCACTTATTGTTATCCATGCCTTTACCTGTTGTGATATGGTCCTCTCTTTGCTTGAAAGGGAAAAAAGACTATGTGGGAAACATTGATTGCATTTGACTTTAACAAAAAGAATGATGATTAATCACCAGGGTTTAACTGTTAGATCGCACAAACTTAACAGATGGGTATAGCATTGTTAACGAAGCAAGAAAATAACTATTTGAGCAAAAGGGAAGGCTTTTTGATGCTATCCCTCAACTTGGTCATGTCTTTTCCAGCATGTTAATAATGCAATATACTTAGGTAGGTGTTTATGGAGACGAGCTTGGGATTGGCTGTTATGATACCCACTCAAGGCAAGGACAAAGAGGATAGCTTTTCAAAAACTCTTTTTGAGACCTCATCATTTTGTCAGAATCTTGTACATTGTGGATGTAAGAAATGATACCGCGGTTATTTTTAATGTTGAAAATCATTTTCTTTACATTTTGAAAATTTGAATAAAAAAATGATATTTCTATGTCCGCAATTTTGGATATTTAAAGAAGTAAGGGTTTTCAAGACATATGTCTTATACATTGTATTCATCAGAAGCACCAAAGAAAGAATCCTTCACAATGTAATGATAGTAGCAATACGTTAAAACACATTTCAATTACCCTCCCTAAAAATTAAGCTTATTTAAGTACAATGTCCGCCATGTTGGATTTTAACCGGAAGTGAGGTTTCTGAAGACATCTTATCTATTTAATTTATCCAAAAGCAGTAAAAAACAAAGGTCTGTACCAAATATAATGATAGTAGCATGATAATAACACATTTTTACACGCTAGCCTTCGATATTTGGCTGATTTAAGTATGACGTCCGCCATTTTGGATTTTACCGGAAGTGAGACATTTTTTTCAAATGCCTCCCTTTCTGAAATAAAAGAGTAATAGTTAAAGAAGGTCTATGCCAAATTTCATGCTTGTAACAGGATGTGCACAATTCGTCTGAAATATGCTTGTAGCTGCCGGACTACTAGATAGATTTCCCTTAACAGAAATTACTGAATATTTTGATAAGGGATATAGTAAACGTAAGTTTATCAACAAAAATTTGAAGGTGTTTTGGGAATAGAAATATGTTCACTTTGGTTTTCTTTTAACCGTCAAAAAAAAGGCCAAAGTAGGTAGTCTGTTTGAATTTGCAGGAGGTACAAGGATGCAGTAATGTCCTGTAATAATTGGGACATTAGATATCATGCCTTGTAGAAATATAATGCCAAGCTCTCTACACATTAAAACCCATTGCAACAACTCTTTGAGGGGTCATTGGGCAGCCTATTGCAAGTCAAAATATCTGTATCCAGCCAATATAAACTTAATTTCCAGTGGCAATCCAAGTTTCCTGTGTTATGTTATATTCATTGTTAAATTGTTCTAAACATGCTAGAAAATTTTGTGCCACTGATTGTTAAGTAGTCAAAAATCTACAAACATAGTGTAGTGATTATCTTATCACAATATTCAGTATTTTTTGGTTGTAGCATTTATAGGTTGTCTCCCTTGTCACAATATTCAGTTATTTTCTGTTGTAGCATTTATAGATTGTCTCCCTTGTCACAATATTCAGTAACTCGAATTATTCAGTGCCCTCTATCCATTACTTTTCGTTAATGGAGTGATCGTAGTTTAGTTTAGTTTAAACATATTTATTTAGAGTGGATTGGGAAACAAGTTTTGCAACTTATATTAATCCCTTTCCACTTTGCGGATGGGAGTGCTGCCTTGTAGCGGTATTAGCCTACTCTTTTTCGAAATCTACAATGGTGTCTTTAACGTGCAAGAGATATGGCTCTCTCTTAACACGGGTCAGTCATTTATCGTCCACTTCCGACGGACTATCATCATTTCCTCAAGACCATACTCGCAAATGGTGTTAAGGGAGAGCCGAAAATTGAGTTCCTGAAATTTTCATCCCAAACAGGAATCGAACCAGGAACCTTTGTGTTAGTAGTCCGATGCACTAACCACTAGACCACGGCTCTCTCGTGTGATCGTAATATAACGACTGGATTATTCGGGTTATATTTTCTGTTGTAGCATTTGATAATTGTCTCCCTTGTCACAATTTTCAGTATTTTCTGTTGCAGCATTCTATTATTATCTCTTTTATCATAACATTCAGTATTTTATGTTGCAGCAAAAGTTTCTATCCCTTCCTTACTTATTTTGTCAAAAAATTACCTTACTTATTTTGTCAAAAATTTTTTTTTTTTTTTATCAATATCCCTTTTCATGATCTTACAGCTTTGTGCTTTGTATCGTTTTGTCAGAGAAAAAAAATCCTATACAAAACTGAGTTTTCTTGTACCCTTGCTGCAATATTTACAATGATAACTCAAATGTATGTGGTTAATATACAAATGTGATTGTGTTGGAAAATATATTGTTCACACCATACAGAAAAAAATATGTGCTGTTGTTTTGTAGTTTTCTCCCCTCTTGTCTCTAAAGTAAAAGATTTCCATACATCTATGAAACAATGGTTTTCCATTGCAAATATAAAACAAATTTTATATAATAAGGAATTGCCTTTATGGTATTGTGGTTGGGTGTTGGTTGCCTTGGATTATGGGTTTTGTTCCTAGGTTGTGTCAAACAAGAGACTTATATTTGTTTATATTTGCTATTTATTATTCACCACTAAGCCTATTGCTTTCAGATGGGATGGTCTTGCAGTTAACTGTTATCCTGTTTTTATTTAGCATGTTAAAATTCCAGCTCATCATGTTGATCTAGCACGAAGCAGGGTTCATTTTCATATCTCATTAACATGTTCTAAATCTCATATTTATGTCAAATTTGTCGTTGCATGTTTAACACCGATCCATCATCATCATCTAAACGAGGTGCGAAACAATTAATTCTCTTGTCTGCAAAACAATCTTTTGGTACTGTGTGCAATAACTAACAGGTTTGTCATATGTTTCCTAAACATTTAGGCAACTACAGTACTACTCTAACATCGTTAGATTGATTTTCAATGCACTATATATATATCATCATACATAATATACGAGAAATTTGCATGTATTTATACGTAAAGTTACATCCGTAGAATTGAGAATAGATACGGTGAATCTGTCAAAGAGATAACAACCCGACCAAAGAGCAAAAACCAGTCAAAGGCCACAACCTGGTCTTCAACGTAGTGAGAATATCCCGCACCCGTAGGCATGCCACAGCTGGCCCATACTAGCACAATAACTTAAACTGGTTCAGCAAAAATAGACGCCATACTAAACTCCGAAAACATACCTAAATGAACCAAAGTTAAAAAAAAACACACAAAACTAACAAAGCCGACAAGAGGTTAGCTGTTTAGAATAATTCAAAGATTTTATAAAAAAAACATTTTTGTTATGTCAACATATAAAGAGTGATGGGGTTGGTCTTACTTTTATGATACCCTTGGTGAAAGTTGAATTTTATATAAAAAAAAAAAACAGGGAATGGGGTATGACTGTCAATGAGACAACTATTCAGAAAAGATTCAACGACGGTAGCCATGTGATACGGTGCTTTTTGTCCGCTTTTGTTTTCTTGCCCGATAATTTTGCTTTTTGTCCGACACTTTTGCTTTTGTGTTCTTTTCTTTTTGTCTATTGCTTAATGCACTAAAACTTGATAAGAATTAAAGTTCCTTTGAGATTGAAATCAATACATATCGTAGAATAATCAATTTTAAAACGATTCGACCAAAACAAATGCAGTTCTTAATGACAATTTTTTTATTCAGAAGAGGCGTATTAACAATGCATCAAATATCAAACATCTAATGAAGTTTCTTGATAAATACTTAAATAAGGACAACATGTATTTTCTCATAAATATAAAATAACACGGTTTATCAAAATCAATTTTTCATTATTATGAAATTGTGATCTCAAAATAACTTGCTCTGTTTGCTAACTGACATATCAACAAAATGGTTTGTTTATAGCATATTCCTATACATGTAAGAAATATTTGCCACTGGACGTTATTGCAACCATCAATTATTCAATATTTTGTTTTTATCTATACGTCGTACTCCTCTAAAATGTTCCTCCAATAAGACTCAATAGAGTGAAAGAGAAAAACTATCGGCTATAGTTTGAACCAATAGTAAAACTATAACGCACATAGATCCTGGTTGTTTTACTCAGTTTTCGGAGAAGACTGATGTTAGTGTTTCCCAGTGTGATCTATTGTTTTATCTTATACCAGTGGATGTACCTGTTAACCTCGTGTAATACAAAGATGATCAAGTTATGATTATACATCAAAAGAACGTCCGTTGGTACAAACATTTAGGAATGGTAAAAATAAATGTTTCAAGTTGAAGCCGTTATTATTGGTATGGACCTCATCAGCTTATTCCATTAACAGGCTAGTGTTCGTAAAACATTCTGAAGAATTCTCTCATGGGTTAACGTGAATTTTACTGGCAGTCAGTAAGTGATCGTCGCCACGTATTACAGTAGTCTTAGTAGAATTAACACTATTTTGTTTAGTCTCTTTTGTTACCTTTTTTCTCTGCATTGGCTAGAGAAATGGTGGGAGGGTTTGGATCTCAAAATCCCCGCCGCATTTTTTAAACGGCATTATATTTTTGTCATAGCACAGATCTACATGCTTATAGACTGCTCCTGTAATCAGGCTATGAAGCTGACTCGAAAAATTAAAACCGATAATAACTAAATAGTAGCTTGAAATATCTATCGCTATAAAGAGAACTGATTTTACAACATCCTGTCGATACTTTTTACTAATACTTGCATTTTGGTATTATGCGTTTCACAGACTGTTTATTGTGTGCTTGCAGTAAATCCGTTGGATTTATAATGATTGATACTTATTCTGTGAGAACATGCTTTCTTTGTTACATTTGCGATTTTGCAATTGGTCTTAAACTAGCTTTCAGTAACTGCTGGTACTCTAATTTCGCTGCAGTTTGTGTCTCAGATTAATTTAAATTCGTTATTGTTGTGTCTTGTACCGAGATTTTGATTTCAAACTATTGCAACTGATTTTTGTCGAGCCTGCAACTTTTGTTGCAGAAAGCTCGACATAGGGATAGTGATCCGGCGGCGGCGGCGTTAGCTAGCTTCTTAAAAGGTTCATATTTTAGAAGGTGAAAGACCTAGATGCTTCATACCTTGTATATAGATGCCTCATGTTACGAAGTTTCCGTCAGTCACATGTCCAATGTCCTTGTCATTTTCATGGTTCAGTGAACACTTGAAAAACAAGTTCAAAATTTTTGTAATGTTGAATTCTCTCTTATTATAAGTAATAGGATAACTAAATTTGGTATGTACGTACCTTGCAAGGTCCTCATGCCCGTCAGACAGTTTTCACTTGACCTCGACCTCATTTCATGGATCAATGAACAAGGTTAAGTTTTGGTGGTTAAGTCCATATCTCTTATACTATAAGCAATAGGGCTAGTATATTTGGTGTATGGAAGGTCTGTAAGGTGTACATGTCCAATTGGCAGGTGTCATATGACCTTGACCTCATTTTCATGGTTCAGTGGTTATAGTTAAGTTTTTGTGTTTTGGTCTGTCCAAAGTCAGGAGCTTGCAGTTCAGTGGCTGTCGTTCGTTTACATCTTAGTCCCGTATTTTTTTTCTTCAACTCACGGATTTGTAATATTTTTTGTTGGGGCTATAGCCGTCAATACGGCAAAGTTTTGTTTTCTCATCGTTGAAGGTCGTACCGTTGACTCAATAATTGTCTCGTTGATAATAATGCCAAGCACATGATCTTATTATTTTTATATTTACACTGAATGTATCAGTCCCAATTAATCTAAATGAGATAATTTTGAATTAAAATCAGTAAAATACGAACGAGTCAATATTAGTTTAAAATTGATAGATGAGCGGTACAGATACCATCAGATCCATTCACATCTAAATCGTTTTCATTATATGCGAAGGGAAACAATAACATATGTCTGGTAAACCTCCGTACGTATAAAGGTGAAATACACATTCGAATGCAAATGAAAAGAAGTTGGCGGGAGATGGCTGGCTATAGAAAGAGATTTACTTTTTGGTAATTTATCTCCGCCCAAGATGAAAAAGTTCAGACGATACCACTGACTCAACGCTTTTAAATATGAGACTTTAGATAAGTATCTTCATATGGTCATCGATCTGGTGACAAATTTCCATATCACATTCCAACAAAGGTTGTGTCACGCTGTTTGATTTAAATTCTATTTTGTGTGTTACGGAAACGAACCAGCGAAAATCTGTGTGAATTATTTCAGTAAAGATATATAAAGACGGTTTAAAAGATAATGGTTTAATGTCTGGCATAACTTGGTATTTATACTGAGTTAAAATTAAAAACACTCTTTCAAATTACCAAAAGAGATAATGGATATAATAGTGACTCAATAGTACTAGTAACCAGTATGATTACAATCTATTAGAATTAAAATATAGATCTGTTATTTCCCATAATAACTATTGAAAACCAAGTATTTAGGATCAGGCCTTTAGTTTGTGTATTAACATGAAAAGAAAAGTTCACTTGCATATTTAATATCGATTTTGAACAACGAAAAAAAACACTTGTCTGAGCAGTTTTAGTTTGCAACTTAGGAGAAAGGGAGCAAACTCCATACCGATTAGAAACTATGGCGGGAAAGTTACTCAACAACAAACAATCTTTTTATTGTAGGACACTTTAGGTGGTGACTGAATCTTAGCCGAATATCAGAAACATAGGTATCAATGCTAATTTTACGTATAATGTGTTTTATAGTGTTTATTATTGGGCGTATGCATGTACTGATTTTGCCATGTGTATATAAAGGCACAGCTAGTGTGTTTACTAAACCCCTGTGTATTAGGTTAGCCGAAGAGAGCCTTCCTTGCCAAATCAGTGGTATTCCCTAGGCACCTTGGTCCTCTCCCAATAAGATAAAACCAATCATGCTGAAACTGGCGTGAAAATATCCATAATTTATCAATCAATTAAACAATCTACAAATCAATTAATCAATCCTGGGAACAGTAGGAACATATATATTAACGGGACTTGACACTACCTAATTATCGCCGATTTCCTTGTCGTGAATTTAATAATAAATGACACGATACGGAAACGGACGTGGTATAAATTCGTACTCGCAATTATGGTCGATAATTAACGGCTCTACATTTCCTATTCGAAACAGCTCAAAAACTATTGGTTTGGAAACTTGTTTTTCTTTATTCATTGAAATAGGAATATAATGAATCACTATTATAAATATACAATATAATAAAAAAGAGAAATATTGGATTAAAAACGGCAAATCATTGTTTATATAATCGTCTCCTTTTTTCAAAATTAAATAAATAAAAAGTTTTTGAACAAGTTTTTTTTTTATAAATTAAAAACAAACCTCTTCTAGAAAATCGTTTTATCTTGAGAAAATAGCTTTTTTGTTCTTAAATGATTTATTTTAGTTTCCATATTAAAATAGAAAGCCTTGGATAATTCTTTTAAATAAGGGAGCATAGTGAAATAATTACAAAATTAATTGTTTATACAAGTCCTCATTAAACTTAAGGTTCCAATAGGAATAACTGAGTTTATTAAACTGCTTTTTAGCTGATTAAAATGTAATTTCGAATTTGATTGCGGATCAAAAGATTTGATTAACGCAATTAAAACAAATATTATCCTAATTAAAAATGATGAAAATATTATGAAAAACAACCCAAGCCGACCGAGAAAACTTGCTTTGATCATGATTCCTCAACATTCATGACAAAATACACACAAGCCCACAACATGAGAATGAAGTTTGTAAATCCAAATCAGTCATTTGCTAACCATGTACGACAAAGATAACTTCTTATCATGGTCTGATGGTCTGCCTCTTTTCCGGTTAGGCCGATGCCTAAGAAAGTTTATTGCTATAGCAAGCTATAGCAAACTTTCCAAAAACCCACAGAAGAAGAAAAAAGAGAACTTCTCTTCTCGGTCTGATGATATGGACTTTGATGGTTTACTAGAATGCTAAACAGAGTCTGACACTGCTGAGTTTTTCAGATGAAGAGTTTGAACCTTTAGCTGCCAAAAAGTCTAAAATCGCAATAACAACACCATGTCAGCCTAGCCAACTGAACACACCCTGTTATCAGTGTCCAGATTGTGATAAGACGTAAAAGTCAATTGCTGAGTTTAGAGGTCATGTACGACAAAAAGATTGGCATTACAAGAATAAAAGGAATTTTCTTCTATTCACACCTATATTAATATGTCTTCTTTTCTCAAAAGTCTTTTTAGAAAAGACATATTAATATATATATATATTGCAGTGCTTTAAAAACATAATGATACCAGATGTGGAATGATTGCACATGAGCTTACTTTCATTTTTTGATAAGATTGTGCAAGCTTTTCGCACTTTTTCTAGTTCCTAAATATATACATAAATTTTCCGAAAAAGGTGTAGATTTTGTCGTGCTTGAAAGACAGATTAACATTTGCAATGCGAATGCTTAAGAATGTTTTTTTTGTCAGTGCATATTTTAGTATGGAAAACCTTAAACCTCAATCATGACCAGTTCTTTGGTATATATATTTTAAGTCTTCATATCAATTGTATCCTAGTTAGATTGAATAACTATAAAAAGTATTTTCCCATGTTTAACCCGCCACATTCTGTATGTATGTGCCTGTCCCAAGTCAAGAGACTGGGTTCAGTGGTTTTCGTTTGTTTCTGTCTAACATATTTGATTTTCAATGATATTTTTTACATAAATAAGGCCGTTAGTTTTCTCTTTTGAATTGTTTTACATTGTCTTATCAGGGCCTTTTATAGCTGACTATGCGGTATGGGCTTTGCTCATTGTTGAAGGCCGTATGGTGCCCTATAGTTGTTAATGTCTGTGTCATTTTGTGGATAGTTAAATAATTGTGTCAATAATTTAACTGCTATAATTCTTGCAATGATTGATTAACGTTTTCTATTTGTGACGATACCAATTAGACTTTTTATTAATAATGAAATAAATAGCAAACAAACTTATATATTGATATGCTCTCTTTAATAGAGAAAGGATCGCATTGGTAGATAATATAATGTTCGATATTTTTATATGTCTCATCTTGCTCAATAAGGAAAGCTGGTGTCTGAACACTACTTATATCACATAATACTGTCAATTCAGTGATGGCCCAAAAAACTGTATCTGTATGAACTGTATACATATCTGCAATAAAAATTATAATTTTACTAAATTGATAAAATATAAATTGGGAATGTGTCCATAGGGCACAAATTATACCCCTGCTGCAAAGCTTCAAAAATTCAAACTAAACCTTAACTATTATCATGATTATATATTTACTTTTGAACACATATACATATATTCATATTAAAGTTTAGGAAATGTGTCATTATACTTGAAAAATGAAGATTTATTTAATATTAATCATGCTAAAATAATATTTCTTGACACCTAATGAAGCCATTTAGGTGCCAAGCCACTTTGACATTTTGTTTTTTTAACAATAATTTGATCATCTTAAATTGTTTTTGATAAATTTTGTTTCAAAGTTTGTTTATATACAATAGTTCAAGTATAATACAAAAATATTTTTTGTATAAATAAGCGTCTTTTATTCAAAGAAAATAATCAGAAAAAAATAATTGTGACTTCCTGTCCTACATTCGCTTCGTACACCGTCATAAGCCACCTCTAAATGTTGTGAAGAAATGATGCATTTATGATCTAAAACTTTGAAAAAAATGGGACAAATAAAGGTTGCAATACTTATATATTATAAATAAAAAAAATAGTGTTATTGTGTTTGTGTGTGTGTGGGAGGGGGGGGCATTTATGTACTTTGACAACATCAAAATCACATATGCATGTCAAATTTTATATTTATTTTAGTGTTTATGTGCTTTAGAAGGAGTTTTATTGTGATGGAGATTTAAATAAGGTACACCTTGGAATAGTATAATATAATAATATATATGTTCCTGGGTACACAGACTGGCCAGATAAGGACCAAATATGGCAAAATTGATGACTCGATATTTCTTTTAATATCAATAAAATGTCATTAAAACTAAGTTACACGGGATGCCAGTGTATCAAACTTGTAATCTGCAACATTTTTTTTGTAATAATTGCATGCATTTAATCACAATACGTTGGACAATGCAAGAGGGGGGATAATAAAAATGGCGCCAATGGCATTTCGGAATGAGACCGCGAATGATGACTGATTTCTTTATCAATACCAATAAAATAACATCCAAACTACATGAAACGTGAAGCTAGTGTACTAAACTTGTAAACTGTCGCTTCAAATTTGTCATGATCGCATTTTTTTCATCACAAAACGTTGGGCAATGCAATCGGATAATACAAAAAAAATGGCACCAGTAGCATTTTTCAATGATCGTGAATTTGACCAACGTAATAAAACACTTTACATAGAATAAATCACTCTCATATTAGTTACTTCATGTGAAAAAATATATCTTCTTTATGGTTAAACTTACCAACTCATTAAAGTTGTTGAACGTGTGGAATTGTGTGGATGATTCATTAGCAGTCACGATAGCTTTCAGTCCGACGCTTCCAGTCTCCATTAATCTCGCGAAGTCTCGTGACGTACGGGACTGAAATAACTGTATACTGAAATGCGTACGAGATTCATTTCCCGTTAGATATACTGTTCCCATACTTTTCCAGAGGTTAATATATATGTTCCTGATCAATCAAACTTTGTAATGTATTTTAAATTACAGAAACCAGTACATATACATATCTCATTTCCTTACAGATGCTTTCTGTAAATCCTATCAATCAAGATAGCAGAATGATTTGTATAAAAATTTACATGGCCTTTGAAATTACAAGCAACCAGTACTGCAACTACCCCCCCCCCCCAAAAAAAAAACCCAACCCACCCCAAAACAAACAAACAAAAGAAACAAACCAAAAAAAATATTATGTATTTTGACAAACCTAGTTTGTTTTTCCAAGAATAACATTATTACTACATATGATATATACATTTTGCTGTCAGTCGAGCTATGTTTTTAATGAGTGTTTTTAAAACAAGTTCAACTGTTTGAACCTCCTTTGTTTAGAGAATACATGCATGTATGGGGTTATGAAAGAAAATAAATCTGGCTAAAATAAACCATTGTGATGGGATCTTCATTGACAAGACTTTTGGTGCTTTCATTTTTTTCACCTAAGTACTTGAAGACATATATATACTAGAAGATGTAATGCACATCTTACTAAATGATTTAGTAGAACACTTCTGAAGTATAGGACATCTTATCTGTTTATACTGTCTTGCCACTTTGGTATACAATTATATTTGACTAAGGAAGAAAAGGTTCAAGACTACAATAGAATAAAATATTTTTGTTAGATCATGAAGTTCTTACCAAAACCTGTAAATATCCCACCAATTTGTTTATCTGGATAATGTGTAGCAACCTTTCTTCAAATATGATTTTACAAATATTTGATGGAAAAAAGAAAGAACAAAGTTAAACAGTTATAAATAAGCAGATGAATTGATTTGTATATAGTTTAATTTTGTAAAATCCCATTTTATTGCCTTCAGTTTAAAAAAAAGTATTCTTAAAATGTACATACTCTTTCTACACAAAATAAAGAATTAATTGAAAAAAAACTTCTGTTTTGCCCTGCTTGTTTTTCTTTGTTTGAAGAGCTGCAAATGAAATAAACAAGAAATTATAAAATCTCATTTTCCTAAACATGCACATAATTATAGACTTGTGCTATTTACTTAAATCAGAGCTTGAAAAGTTTTTAAAGTGTGCAATAAAAATTCCTTTGAGAAAAACTACTAAAATAATTAAGTATTAGAGAAAAAGTAATTAAACTTTGTTTGACATGGTTGTATGGGTTAATTTGAAACTGATTACCTCAGAACCATATGCACAAACAAAATCTTATTGTAAATTAATTGACTCAGAGTTTCAAATAATAAACTGAAAGTAGTATTAAGTTTCTTATTTATCATGTAGTACAGTTGTCTTTTCTTGTTAAACATGGAAAGGTTAACATGCATTGATTAGAGAATTTGTGGTCAATGTGGAGTGACGACTGTATATAGGGGTGTCCCACTGTAAATTATAAATAGCTATCAGTTTAAATATCTCTTAAAAAGTGTTGTATACATTCATTCATAACACATGTGTGAATAATCCGACAGTCTGTGTTTAGAGAGAGATAAAACGATGATTATTATTTGAAGTTTTTACCTATATGATGGAGACTAAAGTAATATGGATTTAAATTCATTGAGGATCACGTTTATTTTGGTCCTAGTGTCCATCATATGCAATGTTTATTGTAAAAATAAAAGAGGTAAGCGTAGTAAGAGATAGTATACTTTACTTAGAGCAGGTGCTTGTTGGAAAGTTGTTTTATAATTAATTTTGATGCATATATATCTGCTTGAAAGCTAGTTTATCATTTTGAAAATGAAAAATGAAATATGAAAATATTTTAAATTATGCTTTCATAGCATAACCTCTTTGCATGTATATATATAATTAGTAAAGTAAATTTTCGTGTATGTGAGTTAAACTTTACGAAAAGTATTTCACTTCATTTGCTTCAAAATGAGATTTTAATTTAATTCCTCTCTTTAAAACATTATGGTTAAAATAATTATGAGGTTTCAGCCTTTAACATGTTTAACCAGAGATTTAAACATTGAACTTTCTTTGTTACCATTTTTAAAATTGAAATCTCAAAATGCAAATATAATGCTACCGTAGTATATAGGTACTATAATTAAAATTTATTAAACTTATTTTACATATTGAAAGCAAACATGTAAGATCAACAAATTATATAAAGAAACTTTGTAATCAGTCCAGTTAAATATTTGTTAAAAAATAGGACCAAGATATATTTATATATCATTTATATTGGGATTTTTTTTAACATGGTTAATATTGTGAAGCATAAATTAATAAAAAGTAAAAGGAGCTCAATGGACTTAAAATCTTATATAAGACAAGTCTATTTATCTAAGCATGTTTGAACCAGGGGCTGAATTTATGTACATTTTTATTTATTGCCATGTTTTCTGGACATAACCCAGATGCTATAAAGAAGTGGTATCTCACTAGAAAGTGTACATGTGAAAAGAGCACATCAGCACATTTTCTAATTACTGACGGCAATAAAATTTAATTAAATGGTATGTAGGTGATTAACAGGTCTGATCACAGAAGCATGTTAGGTATAGATACAGCCACAGGGTGAAGTGACCTGTGTAAAACATATTCACTGAAGTAAAAAATGAGATTTTTGGGGCAGATCCAACCATTTTTAAAGGGGGTGTTCCTAACCCAGGATAAAAGGGGGTGCATATTCACCCTCTAATTCCGCCACTGGGTATGCTAGCTAGCGCTATAAGCATGATCTGTGTTAAATATTTGTAAACACTGAAATGAAAAATGAGGTATGACCTGCATCCTTTAGTGATATATAGAACATATGCTGTATAATTTTAAAGTAATAAATAGGTGAAATGTTTGATGAATTGACTTGAGTTCGTACTTCATAAGTTATCACTGTGTAACACTAGGGATGCCCCTTTGGTTATCAATGGTTAATCACCCTGATCTTCATCATCAGAAGTTTGTATATACTTTATGAAAGAAATAATATTTTATTGAACATCAAAATATAATAAAAGTTTTAAAGGTGCTTGGGGAATGAATATATATAGCAGTTTTAAAATCTCTAGATTAGTTTTATGCATATTCAGTTCTGTATTACAATTGTTATGTGTCCTCAGAATCTGCAGCAATATGCACTTGTACTTATTTTACATCTAAATGAAGTTATTTGCACTTTTAAAAAGAAACTAAAACTGTACTTGATTTATATATGTATATCGGATATGGTCCTGTTTAAGGTTTCTTGTCAGATTCTTAGATATACATGTATATATGGATGTTTTTGATAAAGTAATTGGTCAACTAGATATAGAGTAGATGTGCAGGGGCAGATCCAGCCATTTTAAAAAGGGGGTTCCCAACCCCGGACAAAGGGGGGGGGGGGGGGGTCCAACTATATGTCCCCATTCAAATGCATTGATCGGCCAAAAAAAAGAGGGGGGTCCAACCCCACCCCCCCTGGATCCACCAATGATGTGTTTAAGAAAATGGCTTAGCTCCCTAGATATGCAGATTGGATACGTTTAAATTCATTAGTCAGCCTCTCAGCTGTGTTTTAGATATATGGTCAGCTTCCTAGATATGAATATTGGATGTGTTAAAGATTGCTGGTTAGTTTCCTCGATTTATGTAAATTGAATGTGTTTAAGGTAGCTGCCGGTCTTGTTCCTAGTATGTATATTTGATGTGTTTAAGGTATTTGGTCAGTTTGTCTCTGTTTTCTTAAATCAACATTGGCTGTGTTAGTATGTTGTTATCATTGATGGAATTATTTATTTTTAAAATTACTGCTACCACTGAAGTAAATCAACATATCCTATTTTTAGACCTCATTTATCTGAGAAAGCTTATTATTTCAGCTAAGTTTTTATCTCTTACTGACAATCAAAATTTCTTTCATTTTAGCTCAATTAATAAGTTCTATCTAATTTTAAGAAGATTCAAGTTTGTTTTACCCGGGTTTTTGCAAGGACAGTTCATTTTAAATCTGAAAAATAAAATAAAAATCTCAGTACATTTATATTAACCTTAGTACAGTTATGTTGAAGAAAGAAATTTAACTGCTGTACCATACTGTGTATTTTATCCCTCCCTAGAAACCATGGTAATAGATCTTTATGTTCCACATATAACCCTACTATGATTTAAAATTAAACTGTCACATGTCCTACTATACTTGTCTTACATTATATGATTGAATATATAAATTAAATAAAAATTCACACATTAAAAGCTTAAAATCAATCTTCCTTTTATGAAGAGATCCTTAGGCTTGAAACTTTTTGACAGATCATTTTTTAATTGAAATGTTTGAGCTGTTATTATTAAATATTAAAAGAGGATTTTTTAAACAAGCATTGATATTTGTGACTCCAGAGTTTATTACATTGATGATTCAGCAGCTTTTTAAAAAAAGAAGATATTTTATATAAAAGGATAATAATGTAAATTCATGGCCCCCTGCAGTCAAATACTTAAATAGTAGAAAATGCATAATACTTTGTAAGAATTGGTAACTTTAGATTTATTTTTGAGCTGGGCGTATGACCTTCAATCATACAGAATATCAAATAATTGAAATATTTTTGTAATCTTGAAGAGTATATTAAACGAATGTTTGTTGATGGATATAACATGAGAAAAGAGATTTGTTAACAGTTAATACATGTTATTGATGCTGATGTTTGTGCTGCCGACAGCATTGTACAAATGCCAATAGAAAAGAACATTTATTTATGGAACTTTAACAGTTTTTACATGATTTTTTGATTGCTAGTTATTGTAAAAAATCATTGACTACTTACCAAAGTGGTAAAAGTGTTACAATCAAGTGAATTATGTTTTTATATGATTAATGTGAATTTAGTTCATTCTTTTTCTGGAATAAGCTTTTTTGAATAAAGAATCTTCTGATAGATGTTTTTCGTAGCTGGGTAGTTTCTATACATACATATGTATATCTTTTTGCTCAATTGATTTGTTAGAAAGTTGAAGTATCATTCTTTTTTCTACATTTGAATTTTATTACTCAGTAAAGATTACAATTAATTCCATGAAATTTTTTTGTTACTTTCAATGAAAGTATTTCATATTATATGCATAGAATACTTAATCTTATTTCTTTGGAATAAAATGTAACAATATAGTGCTAACTTCAGTATGATTCAGGAAAGATTCTGATGAAAATCCACAGATGTTAATGACAAAAGTTGATTCTTTATATAAATGCAATGAAAGCAACAATCTTGTATCTAAAAGTTTATTTGTAAACTTTATAGTTAGACATGAAAGGAAAATTAGATCTATATCCCCAGTGCCAATATAAAGATGAAGTAATGAGTTATGTTATAAGAGAAACTGGGAGCCATTCAGCACAGGATTTTCTTCCTATTCATTTTAAATAATCTCCCTTTTTAAGTTTTAAACGGAGAGCATGATTCTTTTGAGAAAATCACATTGTCTACTCTTGATCTCCAGGGGCAGATCCAGCCATTTTAAAAAGGGGGGTTCCCAAAAAAGGGGGTTCAAAAGCCCGGAACCCCCCCTCTGGATCTGTGCCTGGTCTCAAAACCTGGACCTCAGCACTCTAACCTACTGAGCTAAATAAGTAGTTCACGAGCCCAATCCCTTATTTATGGCTAAGTATTTACTTCTCAAGACAATCGTCACAAAGTTATGGCCAGTAAATATAAATTATCTATAATAACTCTTTATTAAAAAAAAAATTATAATGGACCAAAGTAAACATATATTTCAAATTATGGGTAGTTGAATCTGTTCATCAAGTGGAGATAATCCAGATTAACTTGTTGACACCTGTAAGAGTTAATTCCCCTTTTGTTAAGTAGAACTGTGATGTATTTTGTAGACATAATACCTCATCCTTTGATAGTATTATTCAGTTGATTACATTTTTTAAAGAAATAATTTAATGATTGGCCATGCTTTTTAGAATTTTATTATTTCTTCAATAATTATAATTTAGTAGGATTGTTTTGTCATATTAATATATACCACTGTGATTTATGAGGTTTAGGCAGGGATTTGTTTTTAGCAATACCTATGGTATAGTGAGAAGATCCTTTTCCTCTGATTTATAATCCATAATTCTATGGATTAGTCTCTAGATTATCAAGGAACAAACTAAATCTAATTTCAAAATGATCTGATTTTAATGCTTTTAAAGGGACGTCCTTCCTAATACTAAATACACTCTGATATAATCCTGTTAAATATATTGTCATTTGTACTGTTACCTGCTATATGAAAGCAAGTAAGAACTGTCATCTGTATATTACCCCATCAGACCAATCTGACATCCTCAATATCTAGACTACTTTTTGAACGGATATTTACTACTGGGTTGCTGGTCTACCTTTCAAACTGATTTATCTTTACTTTTAAGTCTAATTTGACTAACTGCATAGCTTGGCAACTTTTTAGACTAAACTGACACACTGCTTAACTAGGCTACTTTCAGACTAATTTGACTAACTGCTTAGCTAGGCCAATAGTTTCAGACTTATAGGAAACACTGCTTAGCTATGCTACTTTCAGACTACTTTGACTAACTGCTTAGCTAGGCTACAAGTTTCAGACTTATTTGACTAACTGCTTAGCTAGGCTACTAATTTCAGACTTATTTGACTAACTGCTTAGCTAAGCTACTTTTCAGACTAATTTGACTAACTGCTTAGCTAAGCTACTTTCAGACTAATTTGACTAACTGCTTAGCTAGGCTACTAGTTTCAGACTTATATGAAACACTGCTTAGCTAGGCTACTTTCAGACTACTTTGACTAACTGCTTAGCTAGGCTACAAGTTTCAGACTTATTTGACTAACTGCTTAGCTAGGCTACTAATTTCAGACTTATTTGACTAACTGCTTAGCTAAGCTACTTTTCAGACTAATTTGACCTTCTGAATAGCTAGGGTACTTTTAAGACTGATATGCTTATTAGATTGACGTATGATAGAGGTTGTGCTTTATTAAAAAAACAAGGTTTAAGATCAATGAAATGCTATAAGCTTCCTTTTCCTGTGTGTAAGTCATTAGCTATGAATTCCCAGGAGGATAATTTGTACCCTTCCTCCTTCAAAATTTAATTTCAGTATCAGCTTATTATAAAGTTATGATAAATTGAGGAATAAATCAAGTAGGGAATTTAAACTTTAACTTTAGTGAAAGTTACAATTTATTAATGAAATTAATTACTTTTTACTTAAAGGTATTTTATAATTGCACTATAAATTTTCTGAGATAATTTCTGTCAGTAAAGTAAAGCAGTAATTACAAACATTTGTATATTTTAACACAATTTATTTGATAAGAAAATTACTTTCAACTAGAAAATGATTTGCTAAAGGTTGTTAGATAATTTTTGGATGATAAATTTCAGATCCACCATCAGTGCATCGTAAAATGCAGATGCACATCATTTTATGCACATGCATCGTCCTGATGGTGCATACATGCAGATGAATATTTTATAATTTCAGTTTTAATTTTACAGTTTTTACCACACAGATAATGAGGTTTGTTTTCACATTTAATTGGTAAAAAATGTGCAATGTTCTGATGTAAAAAGTTGTTAGATTTTTTCCTGCTCTGATGATAAAATGTTAAGATTGAAGTCTCAAATGTACCCACTTTACTACACTTATCTCTACATTAGTTATGTAAGTGTCAAAATATACATTAGGGGGGAAACTTAATATACAAATTACATTCCGTAATATTTCTGTCTGTTTTATTTCAGATTAAAAGAAATCTTAGAACTAAATACATTCATGATGTCATACTTGTGTCATGTAATATGTTGACATTTTGCAGGGCAATATAAAGGATATTAGGAATATGAACTTGAACACTAAATCTTGTTGCCCCTGTAGCGCTTAGGCATGTTAAGTTGTTTACAACACAACACCTTGACATGATATTGTGACAAAACCTGTACATCCCATTCATTAGAGTTTGATAAAATAAAGCATGTATATATGATAGTCCTTATATTTAACATAATAAGGAAATTGTAGGATAATATTAACTCCAGTTAACCAACTATTCCAACATTGACATCATTGTTTTTGTGTTGTTGGGATAAGGTTGCTGTGCTATGCCATGTGTACCACTTTTATGTAAACCGTCAGTAACTTGTCAAGATAATGTGGTCAGTTTAAAGAGAATAAGCAGGGGTAGATCAAGACTTTTTTAAAAGGAGGTGGGGGTGTCACAACCCAGGTGAAAAAAAAGGGGGGCTCCAACTATATGTCCCCCTTCAAATGCATTGATCATCCAAAACAAGACATGGGGGGGGATGGTTCCAACCGGTAGAACCCTTCCCCTGGATATGCCACTGTGAAGTTACTGCAAGCTCTAAATATAAAATTGTATAATACCTTTTTTTAATGAGAGCTAGCTGCCCATTAAAAATACTTTTTAAGATATAATTTTTGTAAAATATCTTGCTTACAATGCAGCCAAGATAGAATTAAACTATATATATATATAAATTAGTGCTTAGATAAAGTTGTCAAAATCATCAAGGCATTTTTTTTTTTTTTGTATATAGATAAGACTTTTGGTTTTTGTATTTTACTTGTTGTACACTGGTCATTTTGGGGCCTATCATAGCTTGTTGTTCGGTATGAGCCAAGGCTTTGACCTATAATTGTTTGCTTTTTACACACTGACTTGAATGGAGAGATGTCTCATTGGCACTCATACACATCTTCTTTTTTATATATACAGTATGTATAGGAGGATGAACTGAAGACATGTCATAGCTAAATTATATATAACTTTACTTTTAACCATTGTGTCAAGAGTTTCTGACAAAAAAATGTGAGATTTTAATATTCATAGTCACCTGGGGATAGCTTGTATGTTTTCACTCTTTTTAATATTCTTGGTATTATTGTCAAGTTATATCTGATTCTGTAATTCATTCATAGTTCAAAAGTCAACACTAATTTATATATATATATAATAAATAAGAAAATTGTAAATTTTTCATCCCAAGATAAATAAAATGTGCCTTGGGACAATAGAAGGTCAAAATCCACAAAGCTGATTGTTATCAGGAAGCGTGGTTACATCAGTATATATGAGGGATAATTATGATGAAATTAGACAAGCATTAAGTCTTATTTGTAAACATACAAACATCAACTTATCTCACCATACAAACACCTTTTATCTCAAAGAAACAAATATTTGTTGACAAACACAATATATTTGCTCATTTTATACACAAAGGTATTAGAGTTCAGTTGCAATATGAAAAATTTTCTTTTCTATTGTTTGGATAAATCTTAAGTTTAAAAGTGAAATGAACCTATAGATATTTTTTTGTCAACCCTGTGAACTTGCAGCCTTTTTGAAGTTTCTTTCCTGATAGGTATAATAAATTGCACTAAATAAAGGTGTAATGAGCAAAAAGCAACTATCATTTTATCTAAAACTTTTGAAAATACTACACAAAGCTAATAATAAAATGGAACATCAGAGTGAGCCCTCCCCCCTTTTTTCAGAGACACATACTACACCTGACCCATATTTTTCTAAATTCTGCTAATTTTTTGTGCATACAATTTTTGTACATAAATTGTAAATATTATAAAATAGTCTACAACCCAGCAGACGCCTTTTAAATATATGGGAGACTTTACAGCAGGTTTTGACTTTAATTATTTCAAAACTTTGTACATTTTACAGTGTTTGTACTCTGTATATTTCATTCAATACAAGTAAAAAAAACTTTACAATATACAATATATATGTAAATGAACTATACATTTAATTTATTCAGAAGTCACGCCATATGATGGTTTCACTGGAACTTAAGAAAGTAACATATTAAATATGCTACCTGCTTTCCTAATTTATTTACAATAGAATTTCACAGTGTTGGCAAATAAGTTTCATTTTTGTACCAACCTTTTCTCTGCCCCATTTGCCATTGTTTGATACATTCGATTCAACCTTCAGTGTGAAGGATAGCATGTATGTATATAAGGTGTTTGATGGATCTTTGCTTTAATCCACATTGGGCAGGTGCTATCATGGTATATATTGTTTGGGAGTAGCACACAGTATATTTGACTGTTCATGCAAACAATTTATTTTAGGCTTGACTTTGTGATTTCTGAATAAGTCACATTTAAGCTTAAAATTTACAATAGGTATATGTGACTTATGTGTATAAAATTGAACTAACTGAAACTACCGGTACTCAAAATAATATTACAGAATTTTTTTAACCAACTTGGCATATGCTTTTGCATATATTTACTATAAATATTCTAACAATTTAATAGTGTTTTTCTTTAATTTTACATGCATACTAAACAAATGTGGATCTTTTTGTTAAGATAATTCATGGGAGATATCAGATATTAGACACTAGAAATAAAGCAGAAATCTTATAAAACTGGGAATGATCAGATGAAAGATATGTAGATTATATGTTACCTTGGAGAAAATTATTTTTCAATTACTCTGACATAATTTAATGTTAAAATCCTGACTATGTATTACAGAGTTTTGAGGTAATAGAACTTGTTGATAATGTTATTACTAGTGACAGGAGATCTTCCCTATCTTTTTATTAATCTGAGAGTAACTAACTATAAAGTAATTGATCTAATCATTCTTCCCTCAGGAGATTATGTTAGAGATAATTTGACCATCACTGTTTAGTATGGTATAGGCTAATCAGGGGAAATACATCACCATGTTTACAGTGATCTTAACTAGAAAGATCAGATCATACTTTAGTAGTGAGTGAAATAAAGCAGTCATAAAAAAACCAATTATGATATATTTGGAATAATATAGTATGCAAATAGAAAATAAAGATATAAATGAAAACTTTAAAGCCCTTTAGTCACAATTAAAATTTTCCATGAAAAACTCTAAAATTATGACAGTGACAATAGCTTAAGGTAACACGATACCGAATGACGTTACGCCACGAGTTATCGTTCCTGACGTTATCGAATAACGTTCACATATTCAAGCCAATGCATCAGGTTTTGCAATCACAAAGTGATACAACTATAACAAAAAATATTGGGTTTTAAGGTGACATTTTTATAGTAACTTTTTCTGGATACTTGATGGAGTAAAGGAAAATAGTTCCGGAACGGAATCGATTATTTACTGTACGGAGTTTGACGAATGTCCTGACAACCTGACAATGTTCTGACAGAAATGAAAATGCTAAATACTTTTTTTTATTATTGGAAGGATTAACTTGAAATTTGGAACCAAGCAAGATGAGAACTTATATTTTAATAAATAAAAGGAAAAAATGAAAGACATATTTATAAGAGTTAGAAAACTTGCCCTGACCAAATTGACTTTGAAACTTCTTATATGATCTTATATCCTGACAGCAATGAACCAGCGATTTTGTTTTATTATTAACAGGATAGACAAACTCAATACCATGGCAGATTAAAACATTTAATACAATAATACAAAGAAAAAAAAAGAAAACTTGACCTGACCATCTACATCTTTCCCGTGACTAATGTCCTGACCGATGTAAATTGTTTATAACTTTTTTTTTCTTTGAAGGATCGACTTCAAATTTGATGTCAAGGAAGATTCTGACATAAAATATAGAGATATACGAATCGGATCATTTAAAAAGTGTTAATTAAAGAGTTAGAAAACTTGACCTTACCAACTTCGCCTCTGCCCAGACTTATGGCCTGACGGATGAAGAAAATGTTAATAACTTTTTTTGTTATTGCTCATTGTTAATCTTTAAAAATGAATTACTTTACTTTTAAATATTCTGTTTCTTTAAAATTTAAGCATCTGACCGATTTAATTACATATAATAGACTAAGTTTTATCACAAGTCTTTATTGTTGGTATATGTTTGCAATAAATACTTTTTAATGATGAACGCCGTATTCCCATTAAATTTTGTTTTGAAAGTAGAAATCTAATCTATAGAAACTTAGGATGATGTGTAAAAAACACGGGGAATTGTTGGTACATCTTTTAATTCGTGTTAAAATGGTCGTCAATAACACAACTCGGGCAAAATGAAAAAAGGAAATTTATCTGGATGAGAATACAGATAGAATTAGGCGATAATGCACAATACAAGCAGACTTTGCAACTCATACACAATAGTTTGTTTGTATGGAATTTTAAGAAAGTGGTTTACTCGGTTATTTTGCCGAATATCTTTCTCTATGTTCCAGTATAAAAAGTCTTTGAAATTCATTGTTCTGCACAGAGTAAATCCGATATAGTTTCGGAAATATTTTGAAAATAAAGTGCTAGATTTGTAATCATATAGACAAAGTCTACACGGGATAGACAGAAACATCGGAATGAAGCCTGAAAAAGTTGACGTAGGCTGAGAAATACATGGGAACTTGATTCGGCAACAATAAAATGAAAAAGCAGGTCCCGTTACAGTCTGACTAAAGCCATCCCCAAGTTGCCACTTGCGCATATAAATGCAAGTTGATAGTCGGGACTGGCTATAGTCAGACTGGTTTCGTTACAAATTTTTCTCTCCAAATTTACAATCAAACGAATGACTAATTATTATTCAAACGGATAAAAAGAGACTGAAATAGCAAGATCTTGAAATCCTTAAGATTTTATTTTCGTGTTAACTACGCTTGCATGGGTATTTGGTGGTAGTGTGTTTTTTGTTGTATGATTTGAGGTGGAAATAATGTACATGTACAAGTTCGGAGACAACACGACTGAAAGAGAATTAACATAGTTGCCTTTTTAGGCCCTGAGGGAAATATTGCCCACACACTTAGGGCGCAACCATTTGATTTTTGGGGGGGGGGGGGGGGGGGGGGGGGGGGGCTATAGATTTTTTTCTGGACAAACTTTTGTTCCGCGAAAGACAATCTATTTTTTTGGCGACAAGACGAAAACTTTTCTCAGGGTCAAAAACAAATTATTTTTTTCTCCAAAAACTGGAAACAAAAAAATCCATAAATATATGATATGATATAAAAAAAATTCATATACATGTATGTAATTTTGTAATACTATAGTATAAAATGTATTAGCATGAGCTTTAGAAACAAGATGGAAGGCGAGACTCGCCGAGCTTTCCACTTATTTCGTAGCGAGTGCAAAAACCTTTTATAATTCTGACAATGTCTATTGCGCATAAAAGTTTTATATTTTCTTTATATCCTACAATTTACTCCCTAAGGCCTAGGGTGAATAGGAATAAATAAAATATGGTCACTTGGTCTTCTTCCGACCGGCAGTAAAATGCTTCCAAAGTGAGGTGTCCATTTGGCTGTGCGGGATGTATTATTTATTGTTAACTGCGTCTTGAACATGCATAAAATATTTGCCACTGGACGTAAAAATACCAGCAATCAATCCTACAATTCAAAATCGCCACTTGAAACTAATATAGAGCACACAACATCATATTGTTTCATCCGTGTAAATTCGACCGTCATTCCCACACTTGATAGTCTTTTTGCTTCAGGTTTAATTTTTGTACCTGTTTTTTAAAGGTGCGCATATCGTCTGTATTTTCTTATTTTTTTGTTCATGACAGGTTGCTTGCATAGGCATTTTGATAAATTATAAAGGCCCGCAGAGTACAGACTCCGGGTAACATCTCCTACATGTGGAATTTCAAGCTTGAGTTGTTATGTTTCGCAGTTTGTTTTACTAATAAAGAATGCATATATGATCTCAAGATTTGTTTTATAAAATAATTTTCAGAAATAGTGAAATTTTGCATACAGTTTGCAATGTTTGTCCGACATGCTGAGCAAGCAACTCACACGTTTACACCACGCAAAGTACACTATACTAACGTACAAATGTACGTAGCAAGTCAAGAATATAAGTTTTGAATTTTTCTTTGAGTTTTGTTATTTTATTTATCATGCATGAACTATTTGCCACTGAACGTTAACAACAATCAAAAACAGAGCAATTATATCACTGTTAACTGAATCAAATTTTTAAAGTACTATTTTTCTGCATGGATGAAGCAATGACACCACCATTGTCATAAAGGATGGAGTTAAAAACTCAGTAATTCAAATGAATCACACGTAAAACATTTCATATTATTTTAACTCGAATTTTACAAAAATATGTAGTATGCTCGTTAGGTGTAAAAATCAGACGAGATTAATGTTAAATGCATGCATGTTAGTAAAATTTCTATGTGCAGGACGAAATAAATTATATCGGTATAATCTCCTATCACTAGGAAATTTACGGAAACCTGACAGGGGAAACGAAAATAAAATAAACACCCTTCAGATCCCGACACATTTTGTTTTTTTTCCATTTCTCATATGTCTGAGGAGAATAACGTTACATTCCGTATTCAATAACGTCACACGTTTTCGGTCAAATTCTAAGGGTATCAATCAATTTTGAAGCCATTTATCTCAAAAACAAGGATGGTGACATATGATTTTCTATACATGTATGAATTCAGTTTGTAATTCTGAATATAATGTTAGTTTTTTGTTGTTCTCCGTATATAAGAACATAGCCATCCATTGGAAAATCTAAAAAGGTTAGCCGAAAAACAGGCATTTCCCCTATATACCTAAGTAAATTTGTCGCCCAAATCGACGTTTTCCAACGAAAATACCAAGAAAACAAAAATGGTGACCCCCATTTTTTATTACATATTTCGATGTAACTCGGTGCAAAGAACGCGTATGCCAAAAAGTTTTGAAATCGGGAGATATGCCATTCGGTATCGTGTTACCTTAATGGATCTTATATTGATACAATATGTACTAGAGTTTTCTGAAGACCTGAGTTTCTGTGGTTACTTTTTAATTGATCGCCATTGGTGTATAATGGTTGGCGGAGAATAACCTTGATTGGGAATACATGATATGTTATATTTAATTAAAGTCAGGTTAAAAATCATTTTTAACCAGCTATCTTCAAAAATAGACAGAAGATCTTCATTAGGGTTGAATTGTAATGATCTTAATTTATCAATGTCCATTTAATAATGGTGTCTTAAACATATGAAATGGACGTTGTTTACCCTTGTCTCCTGGTCATTCATCTTGACAGGTCGTCTTAAGTTAAATTTTGTAGCATTTCATACAATTAATTACTTGTCAGGAATCTTAAATAAAGTTTAGTTGTTTTCATTTTCTACCTTCTTGAGTCTAACACAAATACAAGGGATATATTTATCACAGTTTAGTCAGATGTCTGTCTCGTTGAAATTTGATTACTCAGCAAAAAATTTCCTGGTCATGCAGTACCTTAAAATTATGTATGGATTGTCTTTGGTAAATACAGAAAGTATTTAGTAAAGGATGGGCTAGATGTGCAAGACTCAATCCAGTTGAAGCCTGTGTTTGACAAAAAGGGGGAAGGGGTGTGGTTAAGGGGTGGATGTTTAACAACTTGATTATTCTGATTTTGAAAAGCCAAGGGATAGATCTTTTTAATTTCATTATGAAAATGATAACATATAAAGGGGAAAAAAGGGGGTGGGGTACACGTATATCAACCCATTTAAAATACTATACTTGCAGATGACAAGAATCTGACATAGCATCACAATTCCAAAACTTTAATGGCTCCCTTAAGATATTTAAAATCTAAAAGGAGACATTGTACTTTCAGTTTATATAAATATGAAGTATAATAAAGAAGTACTTGTATTTAAGGATTTAATTATGGTAGACCTCTTCATTTCTCCAAATTATTTTTGTCCTTTCATATCGGAAACCTAGTGTTCAATATTGACATACATAATTGCAGTAAAGTTCTTCATATGACTTTAATATGTAACATAACTTTTGATTATTCCAATTAAGATTTAACGATATTTTAACAATAAGTTGATACAGTTGTAACTTTACGTCAAGAAAGAATTTGATTTATCATTACGTTTGAGAAAATATTAAATGACAAGAAGAATATCAGATACTCAAAGAAATACTTAAAGATATTAAATCAACACATAAATCTCAAGTTGTCTTGACCCTGTATATGTATTACAAGTATTTTATGTCAATGTTAGTCTGCGATTGTTGTCTTTTATGGACGCCACACAGATGATACATAGATTTCAATGTTATTAAAATTGTATAAATATTTAAACAATGATAAAGTTTTCTTTTAAATTGCACTTAGTTATCGTAATGGCTCATTGTGATTTCTTTTATATTTTGGGGACTATTAATTTATAATCAATTTATATACCTAGAGTACCAAAGTTTACAAAGTTTACTGGGTAGCGTACAGATACTGGACCTACTTATATAGTAAACTGCACGTTATAAGCAATAAACTGATACCAATTGGAGCTTTTAAATAATTAATGCTTCTTATAAATTATTACAAGTAACGTGTTAAAGAAAGAAAGAAATAGTCTTTGCTTGCGCACATGAGTATGAATAGAAGGACTCTTTGCTTCACACATATAATAAGGAAAAGATAGTCTTAATATTTGCTTAACACATAAATATGAATAGGAGGAGGCTTAAAGTACATGTAAATGAGAGTGGAACAGCAACCTTTTAACATTGTATGTTTCTATCCCATAGTTCATATATTTTGAACTTTTGGTAAGGGGAGGGGTGTGTACACATTAGTGAATAAATGAATCACTGTTTATCAGTGATGCTGGTACAAAAGATAGTTTGACATTTAGGAAATGATATTACTAAATTCAGGCAATGATCTAAGCTATGCTTTTGACATGTTAAGGAAAATGTAAGTCAAGAATATGGCACTTACTGGGGTGTTTGGTTTCAATGGTATCTGTGGCTAACTTTAATTACTACAGTTAATATAAAGTTGTGAATTTAACAAATTAAGTGTTTAGGTTATCTGTAAAAAATACCTTCACTCATGTAACAAGATTGTATACTTTCTTTTTTATAATATTAAGAATGTAAAATTTATTATCAGCAAAAACACAAGACTAAAGATTTACAATAGGCTCAGACAGAATGGAGAATGGTAATAGGGAATGTGTCAAATAGA